>NC_056745.1:1526405544-1526420544 GCF_019279795.1 Protopterus annectens | reverse complement strand
CTCAGAAAGGAGCTGAGATCCCTCATAAAATCCTCTAAAGCTAGTTACGAAAACAAAATTGCCACTGACTCTAAAGACAACCACAAAGCATTCTATAGCTATGTCAAGAATCTCAATGGCAACAGTCAGATCTACTCTGAGTTACAGCACAATGGCACTAAATATACAGAACCAACTGATATTGCCAACATCTTGGCAGATAGGTTCAGTGCTAACTTTACCCCCCTCTCACCCCCTTGAGGGCCCATCTCTATACCGGAAGAATGCAAAGTTCCTGTAATCACAGCTGCACAGGTAAAAAACACACTCTCCAAAGCCAAGAACACAGCATCCATGGGACCTGACAATATCCCTTGCTGCATTCTACATGAACTACAGAATGAACTGGCACCCTACCTAAGTACCATGTTCAATCATAGCCTCACCTTAGGCTTTGTGCCCACTGAATGGTGCACCGGAACGGTTATCCCACTCCACAAAGGGGGAGCCACGACAGACCCTGGGAACTACCGCCCCATTAGTCTGCCGAATCTGGTCTGAAAAGCCATGGAACGTATCATCATGGAACTCATAAACAAAAACATTGGTAATCTCCAAACTCTGGACCCTACCCAGTTTGGGTTCGTAAAAGGCAGATCATGTCGTCTAATCCTGATTGACTTCTTTGAAGCAGTCACCAAAGCCATAGATGAGGGTAAGGTGGTTCAAATAGCTTATTTAGATCTCACTAAGGCTTTTGACACCACCTCCCCCACTCTGGAATTATAGATAAGCTCACTAAACTAGGTATAAATCCTTATGTCACAAGATGGGTTGCCAACTAGCTCATGGACAGAACCCACAATGTGAAAGTAGCAGACTCCAAATCCGACTTCAGACCAGTGACAAGTGGAGTACCACAGGGTTCAGTCCTGGGTCCTCTCCTGTTTGGTATCTACTTCACTGAAGTACAGGCTAATACAGAAGGTCTTTGGCTAACAAAGTTTGCAGATGACAGCAAACTAGGAGCCATAATCGAAACTCCTAACGATGTGGACATACTACAAAAGGGCGTCACTGAGACAGATACCTCGTGTCAAAGTCATGGCCTGAAGCTCAATGCCAAAAAGTGTATTGTCATCCCCTTTGGTAAAAACTCTGTACCCATGAACTACCACATAAGTGATAGTCTACTTAACACCGAAAATGTAATCAGATACCTTGGGACACAGGTGGACAGTAGTCTCTCCTTTGATAATCACATTGCCACAGTGTTCAGGAAATCCTTCTAAGTGGCTCACCTCATCACAAAAGGTTTCTCATCCAGAAAAATTAGGTCATTGTTCCCCTCTACTCATCACTCATTAGACCCATTATAGAGTACAATGCCCCTTTTGGTATGTACCTCACAAGACATCTACAACAACTGGAAAGGCCACAAAAATACCTCACAAAGAGGATTACTGGCCTCAATCAGATGCCCTACGCAGACCGTCTCAAAAAACTCCAGTTTTACTCCTTCACATATTGCCTACTCAGAGGCGATCTCTGCCTAACATACAAAGCTGTGTCAAACCCAGAGCTGTTGGACATGTTCCACTTAAAGAAATCCAAATCCCTCCGAGTTACATGCTCTATGGACCTAAACCTTGTCACCACAATAAACAGAATATGCTGGAGGGATAGATTCCTGTCCCAGATACTTCCCATACTCTGGAACAGACTACCTATCTGTGTCAAACAGAGCTCCTCATTAGGACTCTTCAAGAAAAATCTTGATGATTGGATGGGAAATAGGAAATTCACCCCAGGGATCACTTCTGTGGCTCTACTCAACAGGAGCACAGGAAAATAATTTTCTTGGGTGGCGAAAGCCAGGGTACCTTTTTGGCTAGTCTTATATAGGCCCTAGGGCTAATAGCCTAGTACCTACCTATTAACCTATGAACCTATGAGTACTGGAGAGTGAAAAATCTGACCCCTAGATGCAACGGTCAGTACAACATTATTTACAGTATAAATAGGGTATAGACTTTGACAGTTTAATTTGGCATTTTATAGGGTATGCAATTAACACCAAACAGCCTGGGGACAATGCATGAGGTTTTTAACTCCTCTGTTTGTGGGTAAAGAAACTGTGTTCTATCAAAGTTAAAATATGCTGATTATTTGACTTATGATAAGCAATACTGACTCCTGATAGAGAATGAAGTTAATAGACCAAGGAATTAAATCAGATGGTGGTGTGAGTAATTATACTGCAGAAATAAGTACTAACTTTCTTAGGTGGGTGAGAGGTTGTCAAGTTACATTTGAAAAGCTAGCAGACTTTATGATGAACGAGCAAATACTCAATTCTATTCCAGAGGACATTCAAATCTGGCTGTCAGACTGAATGTTACACTGCTGAGGAGGTGGGAGGAAAAAGGAAACTCTTTCTACCAAGCAGATAACTATACATGAGAATGGGGTAACCAGCAATTCACATTTATAGAGGGGCCCATGGGGTGAGGGAGGCATAGCCTTTGTGGCAGGTTCCACAGGCAGAAGAAGCTAACAGTTCTCATACACACCTGACCCTTAGCATTAACTATTTCCAGTGTAAGCCAAGGGAGCATGTACTGTACCAATATCCACCAAGACAAGTAGGGGAAGAACATGCACAGGTGACAAGTAGGAAAAGCACTAATGAGCATTGCAATTATGGTGGATTAACAGACCTAACTCCTGCAACAAATACAGGACCTTATGTACATGTAATTGCATGTTGGAAAACAGCACTGGAGAGACCCAGCTAGTACCCATGCCAGCAATCAGTGATAGTGATGTGGCTATTTCAGGACAGGGGTTAGTTTGTAGCAGTGAGATTGAATTTGGGCCACAGCTATTGAGAGGTACTGTACTTACATTTAGGATAGTGATGTTATAGTAATAAATCTGAATTTGAGGCACCACTGATAGAAGACAGTAGACTTCTTCTAGGTGGTGGGGTCTAGGGAGGGTCACAAAGAGCTAAGAGACTTCTAAATCACAGACCCTACTTTTCAGGACTTGAGGGATGTAGACAAGGCGGCTCCTGATCCTTCAGGTCAGAAGGAGGTGATAAAGGGATACTGCAAAGAAAATATACTCTTGAAGGAAGACTAGAGGGGAAAGTGATACAGGAGCTGATACTACCAAGGTCATAGAGGTGGTCACTTTTTTGGCTGTAGCCACTATATTCCATTTTCAGGCCTCATTGTTATAAAGCATAAAAAATAATGTCTATATAAAATTGTTACTAACCAGGCATTGCAAAAGATGCGAAACATTACTGCAATACATGTGATCAGTGCCAGTGGGATGGCAAGGCAGGAGACAGAGAGAGAGAGAGAGAGAGAGAGAGAGAGAGAGAGAGAGCTAAAGCTGCTTTGATATGTTTGACTATTACTGAGGAGCCATTTCAGAGCATAACTTTTGGACATTGTGAAGACCTTTGGTATTTGAAGCTCCATAATAAGAGTTACATTCTGGTGGTTATGGTGTTAGTGAAATATGATACCAGATGGCCTTTGGCAATGCTTCTGCCCAGAAAAGGTAGCAAACACCCTGATATAAATTTTTCGCAGTGAAGGTTTCCCAAGAGAAATGCTGACTGACAATGGATGCAGTTTCGAATTGAACTAGCTAACCTGTTCATAGAAGAGTTGTGGTATGAAATATTAAGAGTATCTGCTACATCCACAAAGCAAAGGTCTTGAGAACAGGTTTTAAATTTGCATTAAATTCCATATTGATAGCATTCATAGACCAGTTCAAGATGAAGCTGGAAAGATACCGTTCCCATCTCCTCTTTGCATGTAGACAGGTTTCTCGAAAGCTATAGGATTTTCATCGTTTGAGTTGCAGTATGATCGCAAGGTGAAGGGTGGGGGCTGAATGTAATTTGTCTTGTGTGGGTAGATGACTCATTCCCACAAAAAATTTGTTCTGGAATATGTCTTATACTTTAGGACCAGGTTTAGAAAGTGGCACAAAAGCATGTAACACAAACAAAAGAGTAACAGAAAGTATGTTCTGGTCTGGTTTTGCTTGACTGGACAGTGAGGGCTGCAGACTATTATGATTAGCAGAGAAAGTAATGGTGCTTATCCATGTTAGGCACAATGAACTGCAGGAAGTATGGAAGTGCCCTTTCACTATTGTGAAACATATAAGGCAGTGGTGCACAACCTTTTTGTGGGGAGGTCCAATACACAAATTCTTAATGAATCTGTGGGCCACCTCAAAACATAGTAAGTCGTTACAAGTTAACAATAGGTACAGGTGGCTGGCATTTTTACTTAAGATAGCAGTTATGCAATTGCCTGTTTTCTACATCAACTTTGCATTTAACTTTATTCTGGCTAGCAGCCATAACTTATGACAAACTCTTGCAGAAATTTACTACTGTTTACAGACTGCAAGTTATAAACAATGAAGAATAGTTACTGCAGCTAAAATTAGAGGTATTCACAACTGCAGTCAATTAGGTAAGTAAGCATGTGCTGGAAAGTTTGCGTGACTGGACTAAGGCATAGCATTTTTCACTTTTTGAAAATATTTCAGTTGCTCTTTGGGGGCTGGATGGTGTTGCGTCGAGGGCCAGATTTGCCCCCAGGGCCAAACGTTGTGCACCACTGATATAAGGGGTCAAAAACATAAGTTTTAGCAGATTAGCGTGAAAACATCCCACTATGATAGACAGACACCACAAGTCAGTATGTGCAGTGGATAAGAGGAAAAACCAAAATGGGTATCTTGTGGTTCATCTCAATAAGGCAGAGTCCGGCACTTTAAACATGAGATAACATTTTTACAGCAGTAATTTTCTAATGGGGTAACAGATCCAGACAGTGTTTCAGGAGTTTGTGGACATACTTACTTGTAAGCCATGTTGGAGAACCCTGTGGACACAGGACCCCAGTGGCCTTAAAACAGTCCTGTATAGGTTATGAAGAGGTTAAGCAAAACCTCAGAGAAGAATTGTATGAAATGTTTGATCTAGAGTTAATCTAGGAGTGTAACAGTCCCTGTACTTTATCAGTGTTAATCAGACTATGAGTAACATAGCAAATGCCATATTCATCTTCATCTATATTTATTGTGACAGAACTGCTCTGATAACTACCTAAGATACATTACTAAAATTCATAAATTGCCTGGAGTAGTCCAAGTTTCTTAAGATGGAAATATGTAGAAAAAATGTAATATGTTAATCCAACCAAGAAAAACACAACTAATAAAAACAAAACAACAAACAGCTCTGAAACCACAGAGAAAACTTTAAACAATATTAATAGCTAGTGTCCATCCTTCCATCCATCCATCCATCCATCCATCCATCCATCCATCCATCCATCCATCCATCCATCAGTCCATCAAATCCTTTTTCCATTTAGCACACGGGGTCAGGGTTTAATAAATTAAACTTTTTTAAGTGGTTCCACAGATATTTTTATCTTTGTTTTTAGCTATTTTGATGGACTTAGAGCGAATACTGTTTAAATTCAGCAAAGCCTGTTCTATACCATCTTTTCATTTACAATGTACATTGATGGGGATACCAGGCTTGAATTTAGGGAACTGATGTGGTAATTATGCCTCGATGCCTGTGTCTTCCCAGGACTCAGTGATCATACCTCTATTGTACCAGCTTTAAAATTGAGAGCTGATAAGTTGAAATGATTATTTACTTTCCCACATTTTATTTTAAGAGTTGTTTTTTATGCAAATGCAATTTTTATGAATATTTAAATGCAAACGTTTATAATACTTGTGTCATTGTTTGATTGACTTGTTTTTTAATCAATGAATGGACTTGTTTGACTATTTAAATGGAGAGGAAACACATTTTGTTGATTCTGATGAAGTTTCCTGTTTAGGAGATGAAAGTGCTTAATCTTGCTTTGGTACTGGAATAAAGAGTTGATTAACACCATGGTGCTTCATTTATTGCAAAGGTACAGCCTTTATTGGTACCTGCAACTGAAGGACTTTTGGTTTACCAGTTTGTGTTTTCCTTTTGGTTGTCCGTTTGATTGTTACTAGTTTATTTATCATGGACATGCAAGGCATCAGAGGCGTCCCCCAGTCGAACAGCACCAACAGGACTTTCATGGGTGAATTACCTAAGCTAATACAAACTTTTTCACAATCTGATGATGCTTTTTCCAATTCCAGGCTTCTATTCCATGTGGACAAGGAAACTATAGTAACCAGGAAGTGACATCACAGCCCAGAGACAGTCGGCGTGCTTACCAGCATCAACAAAAAGGGAATATGGTCATTTTGGAACAAAAAGACACTGCTGAAACAAGCAGTGTTAACCGGAATGGACTTACCATTGAACTTGCTCATTTAGACCATTATCAGGACATTGATGTAAACGCTTGGCTTAACGAGAGTCTTGTTTTTGCAGAGACCAACGCTGGTAGGTCTACCCACAAGAATTTATCTTAGAAAAGAAAATGTAATGATTTAAAGACCAAAATGCTAAAATATAGGAATCTATTATTAGACAATTGTTTTTTTAATTAATGTATTCAACGGAGCTATGTTCCGAAGGGGTGTAGACTGGTTAAGTTCCCTAATAATGTTCAGCATGGCTCAGAACTTTTTAAGGAGGTTGTAAATATTTTGATGGTTGTGGTCTTGCTCTTTTAAAGGCTATGGTAAATAACAGTGAGAAAACTATTGTAAAATAGAAAGATAACATTGATATTTTAATTCAAGAAATACACGACCATTTGTTGTTTTCCATTAATGAACACAAACGTGAATATTTGTTGATTTTTCAAGATGTGGATAAAGTGACTAATAAGAACTATAAAATGAAGTTAAGTAAGTTAGATAGGGATCATAGGGATTATTCTAATAGACTGAAGACAAACTGGAACAGACCACCACAATAAATGGATAAAATCACAAGTCTTTAATCGGACTTAAATCGGACAAGCGCTTTCGCGTGTACAACACGCTTCTTCAGATCCTTAAACAAAATTAAATTCTAAAATGCAATACTTATATATTCTAAAATAGACACACCTCTCCAATATAGTGTGCATCTAATTAAACAATTAAACAATTAACAAATGAATGGTTAATTAATCAACTAATCTACTAAGTAATCTGTTCTGCAGTACTGAAAACTTCTGATACATTGTTCATCAACTTGAAAACTATTCAAAATGGCTAAAACATATATAAATAACTTAAATACACATCAGACTTAGATAGAACTTGAGATCAAAGATCATGTTAAACTCTCTTAAGCATAAAATGCACACTGACAAAAAACAAACATCTCATAAAATGCAGTAAGAAATGCATCATAATAAAAAATGCATCATAATAAACATATATGTATTTAACAGCAAAAAAGAGGATGAAAAACGCGTAACCATAACAGCCACAATGCACGTAGGCAGCAGCGACACATACAAACGAGCAAAAGCATAAATCACCCATCAACTTACTCAGCAATACCTTCAAAATAGTCTAAGATCCACATCCAATGACTACAATAACTGAGATCTAACACTCTATAATAAATCGCTAGGTGTATATATGAAACCTAGCAGCTCATACTGAAGTCATGTTCACTTCTCACTAAATTAACAATCATGATGTTAAGAGTTCCATCCATAACTCTACAATCAATATAGAAGAGCACTGAAATGAGCTGTTAACATCCAGCTTCAACCATCCACATACCATACTTGATAGTCTCCCATAATCGCCATCTATGTCCAGCTGCCATAACTAACCGCTACTCCACCTCAACGGGATCACAAATTCATGCATCCGTTGGCGCACTGGCTGAAAGAATTGCTGTTATACTATTGCAGCCTGATACCATAAAAACCATCAAGACGCAAATGTGCGTTATATACAACCATCCAAGAATAGACAAATACTTGACTGTCTCATTTTCCATCTATAAACACTAAACGTCTCTGCCAAACTATGTCGCAAAAATATGTCGCAACAACATAGACGTCAACTTAAAAGTAGATTCTGATCTTCCGATCACCCATTGCAAAGAATCTATGTATCCGACATAGATGTATCAAACTTAGATGTATCAACACTGTCAGCCACCAGCCAAAGAAAAAAGAAAAAAGAAAAAACACCAGCGAATGAAAAACAACCACCAGCCACCAGCTGAAGAAAAATCTCATCACCCGTTATATATATGGCTTGGGGTATATACTGCCTATAAGTAAGGAACAGTTTGCAGAAATGTGTCAGATACAGCCTAATGAATGAGTTATAAAGTCATAGCTAAAATCTACAACGTAATGCGTAAAGCTGTTTGAAAACATACATACAGATCTAAATATGTCCCCTCTGCTAAAAACAGAGTCAAATGCATATACAATAGGATACAACCTATACAAATAGGTGGTAACACATGACCCCTCAGTTGGACTATTATAACCAACTTTGTGGACGCATCCATAAAATAGCTGACATCTCTAACTTCATAACTTTTCAAAGGACGAAACAAATCAAAGCCTATCTAAAACCCCCCCGTGGCCTCAGTCTTCACATAACGCTCCCTTATAGACGAATGAATGTAAAAACATATAATATCAGGACTAAAACGTCTATATGTACATTATGCTACTATGGTATGGACAACTGAAATGCAAGCCTGTATATAAACACATGTACAGATATATAGGGGTGTGTATACATTTTAACCTCCTGATGGTGTGTCCAACTCCCATACAAAGTATATTCACCCGCAAAAATCTAATAAATATATAATCCACGTTCCATGAATATGCAGATGTGTACAGCCAATATGAAATGTACATATAGCTAAATCCAAAACACTGTTTCACAACTAGAAATGTGTACCTAGATCTATTTTTCAAAAGAATAGCTGCACCTTAGCCACCACTTATTTGAGTGAACGTGCCTTTAAAGGGGCCCTAATGCTCACATATTGATTTAACCCTGGCTCATGTTGAGCCTTGAGTTTAAAAATCCAACTCAATTCCACTTGTTCCAGGTCATTGAATATGTCCCCTTCCCTCTTACTAGGTGTCACCTTCTGTAGAACCCTGAATCTAAAAGAGTGTCCCTTATTTGTCGTAATATGTTTCACAAGGGTGTTCTTTATGTCACTCTTCATAATATCATTGACATGTTCTTGCACCCTTTCCTTCAATGATCTCGTCGTCATCCCCACATAAAAAGCGCTACACATCACACAATCGGCTAAATATATCAAATTTCTGTCCTCACATGTAGCTTTAAATCGTGGTTCAAACCTATATGGCAGAGTAGGATGTGTAAACATCTGCTCCAATGTGATATACTTGCAGATGTTGCATCTCTGACAAGAAAAAGTGCCAGGAGCATCTCCCCTAGATGTCTTCGGTCTATTTGTCTGACTGGGTTCTACACAGAGTAATCTTTTAAGGTTTTTGCTGTTATAATAAGTATAAGAGGGTACTGGGCCTACCAGCTTCATAATACGTTGGTCAGTCAATAAAATATGCCAGTTCTTGCTTATTATATCTCTGATGTGTTTGATGTCACTAGTATATCTAAGGTTCAACCTCACCTTGGTGTTATCAAAATTCCTCCTATTCCCCCTCGAACCATCATATATTCTGGCATTACTTTGTTGCATATTCTGGCCAAATAAAACAGAATCTCTAATGAGTTCTGTCTTATGTTTGTCGTAACCCCTCTCTTCAAAACATTCTAAAAGGAACTGGCTTTGTTTATGCAGTTCAGACTCTGTCTTACATAACCTTCTGACCCTGGTAAATTGACTTTTCACTATGCTGTCGAACACAAATCTTGGGTGCATGCTATTGTATTGTAGCAAGCTATTTCTCCAACATTCCTTCCTGTACAGAGTGGTTTCCAAGTTCCCCTGTATTCCTCTGTATATGGTAAGGTCCAGATAGTCAATCCTATCAGTGGATGAATTAACTGTGAACTTCAGGAATCCTGTCGTGGATTCCATATATTCCACAAAGGTCAAAAGTTCAGCATTACTCCCATGCCAAAACATCAGTATATCATCCACGAATCTTTTGTATAGACTGACCTTCTTAAACCAATCATTATTGAACAAGAAGTTACGCTCCCAATGGAGCATGACCAAATTTGCGTACGTGTTAGCGCAGTAGGTGCCCATTACAACCCCCCACTGCTGTAAATAGTTATAAATTATTCTAATAGAACAGCATACCCTATTAGTGTTAAACAATGTTAACCCCTCTTCAGGTACAGGTTATAGGTTTACTAATAGTTACCAGAGGGACCATGCACCCCATGGAAATATTGACAATAGTTACAGAGAGTCACACAATAACACCTGGGAGGAGAGTGTCAGACATGAAGAAGCCCCTTTGGTGGAAGAGGGTCCTGTGAGATAGGAGAGGATAAGGAACCTGCAAACACACCCCTCATATGCAGAGGTAGCCAATGGTTACACACCCATATATCAGGGGAAACAACGTTACCCCCCCAAGTAAGGAGTTGCACAGATAATACAGCCCCCACATATGGGACTATTTTAGAACAAGGGGAAATATTGCATGATGCCCCCCTTGTTTCTGTTACCAACACTACATTGTCTGGAAATGACATGATGGTTAGTAACAAAGTGGTATTTTCCCAAAACAACTTTCACATTTACAATTATACAGACACAGTTATTAATGGTGACTTTTTCACCCTTTTTAAAAAAGGTTTTATGTTTGTTCCAGCTAACAAAGGTGATTTATCAAAAGTAATTCTTGACATCAAATTGTTTACTCGGAAACTAAACTTGGAAATTATGTTTCAGGATCAGCTATCGGTACACCAATCACATGCTTTGACAAAGAGAAGTATTTTTAAGCCCCCCCCCACCAGAAACTCAGTAATTTTGAGAGCCTGGTTATTACAGAGTTGAGACAGCAAGAGGGTTAGAACAAAATGTTTGCCAATAACCTTACAAACCAGGGGAGAGACAAGTACTTACTACAATAACACAAAATAGTTCACTGCAGGTAATGAAACCTGACAAAGGAGGGGGAGTGGTTTTGATGGAAAACATGATGTATGTAACTAAAATGATGGAAATATAGACTTTAGATTCTAGATATTCTATTGTTTCAAAGAATGAGCTTAACATAGCCTACAGAAAGATTAATTTGCTCATTGAGGACAACTTTGTTGCAAAGTTTAATTGATGAAACATTATTTAACTTTTTTAGGGTGCCAAAACCATACATTCTTGGGATCTTTGTCATTCCAAATGTCCATAAGGATAATAGCTAGATTCCATCCATCCATCCCTCCCTCCATCCATCCATCAAATCCTTTTCCCATTTAGCAAATGGGGTCATGGTGTAATAAAATAAACTTTTTTTAAATGGTTCCACAGACATTTTTTGCTTTGTTTTTAGCTATTTTGATGGGCTTAGAGCATATACCATTTAAAATCAGCAAAGCTTGTAATATAATATCATTTCATTTATCACTCAAAAGAGTCCTACCTTTGCTTAGGTCAGCCAAGGAAAAGGAACTAGATGCAAAGTCTTGGATGGCTGTCTGACAATAGTTTGCCAAGTGCAAGAAATCTCTCATTTGTCTTTTTGTATTGGGTCCTCTCTTAGCAAATGGGGCCCCAGGCAAGGTAATGAACACCCCCCACCCGCAGCCATTCCATTGTTACTTTACTTGGCTGTCTCGCCCCAGTTATCATAAGCACTGTCAAAACTTGTCATTGTGCGTACTAATTCTTTACTTTTACATGATTACAGAGATTTGGACTTAAAAAAAAAACTTTTATTTCAAATTTTAGTGCACAAACATGGATAGCTATTTGCTAAACAAAACAGTCTGACATTGAAAACAGACATAGCATGAGTAACAGTAAACTTATTTTCCCTTGAAAGTTGCATTAACTGAAAATGAAATGAAACTCACATTCATTGAAATTATACTTGTCCAGTGGTAGACTGGGTACATCCTGTGCCCCAGTCTGTTTTCAAACTTGCCCCTACACACATTTTTAGGACCATTCATAAATGCATGTGCTCTTTGAATCACCTTCCTGGTTATTTTAAATTATTATTTGTTTAAAACTAGCAACAATTGTTAGACTGCATTTTATCTTTATAGTTGTGAACATTTTTCCAGTAAGCAGTGAAACAAAATGAATTAATAATGATAAATGTACCCCTATCACAACATTTCAACTAGAAAAGACCATTAAAGCTGTTGTCATTATAATAAAATAACATCTTCACTCAAAAATGATAGCCACTTTACAGACTGAACACACCACTTGTCTGTTTGTGATGAAAATGGACACAGTAAAATTATTCCAATATGCTTTAAGCAAACGCTTACTAGACCTGCAAAGACAAACTAACAACAAACTTTTATCAGCCCAGCAGGGTCAGTCATTTTTATTCACTGATTTCCACCAAACCCATTAATGACAACTACATTCTTGACTGCATCCTTCCTAGATGTCTGTGCCAAATACTACTACTTCTTCTTATAATAATAATAATAATAATAATAATAATAATATAATAATGTCACATGTTTCAAATTTGTTTCTCACAAATGTACAGTAGCCAATGTATTCCAATTTAATACACACACACACACACACACACACACACACACACACACACACACACACACACACACACACACACACACACACACACACACACACACACACACACACACACACACACACACACACACACACACACATATCATTCAAAGCCAGACTGTCTAAAAATGATGAAGTAAGAGCACAAGCTACTTTCATCCACACAGAGCTCCCACCAGCAGTAGTTATAGCTACTTTGTTGACTGTGAATGCCCCTTACTGTTAAGAAGAAATACAATTACATGTACTTATTGCTAGCTGTGGGGGAACAACCTAAAAGTGTATAAAGAGAGCTAGCATCATGCCTTCAGATCCAGTTTAAATAGAAGAGCATTTATGAGAGCATAAGAAATATCAGCCACCCGATAACATATACCAAGTTAACATGTGCAATCTCTGCAGAAGTAAAAGTCATCTGAATTCGACATTAAAGGAAATTATTGATAATGAAGAGGTTGCTTCTGGCAAACAACTTTGCATTTCAGTGCCCTATCTACAAACACAATGCATGCTGCACTTGAAGAATAAGTTGTCCATGGTACATTAAAAAAATTGGTGTGCTGATGATATTGCTATAACATTTCCTGAACTGGATCAACTATGCAATAGACAATGGCTGGCAAACAATGGCAACAGATTCATACTTACTACACATACAGTCCTGGGGGCCTTGAAGGAGCCTAGCACAAATTCCCAATTGCTCCAAGCCATTGTTTGGTTAAGTGCTTGCTCTATGTCACAAAGTAGGTAAATGAAAGAGGAAAGATTTGAACCCTGCATCCTTGACACAGGAAGCATCTCATTAACAAGTTGGAGTTTTAGTCCTCTGAAATAACTGCTAGAGTGACAGTTTTTTAACTAATGGTGAAAATGTTTGCAACCTGATCTTATAGAGAAGACTGTATTACAGTAATAAGCAAAAATGAATTCATAATGGATGGTGAAGCGCAGATGGTTCTGATCATCACTACAAATAAAGCAGACCTGACAAATGCTGACCTCTTTGAAGTTGCTGGAAAATGTAAACAAAGCAATGCAAAGTGCATTATTAAAATATAACATCTTCAGAATACTAAAATGCAATTTGTGTGGACTATATTATACAATCCATCTTTATAAATAAAGTAATTAATTCATTAGAGTAATGAATAAAGCAGAACAATTAAAAACAATATAAATTTTGCAGCAGCTTTTGCTCAACAACTCACAAGTAATACAAAAATCAATAATGTTGCTGTTTATGACATACTTACATGCTTGCAGGATACCTACAGCTCATATTTGACCCTCCAATGGCTTTGCCGCAATCAGAATATTTATTCCCTCTGACTCACTCAGTGCAAGTCTGACCTATTTGAATGGCAAGTAATGCTGCATTGTTACGTAAACTTCCAGAGTCATAGCCAGATAGTGTACAAATGGGAGTCTATGCATAGTAATGAATTAGGCCCTATACCAGCCATTCAAATTTCATATTACTAGCCTATTTCACTCGCATTACCATAAACACTGTTCACACCTGTTATTGTACATACTGTTTTCTTCTTTACATTTACAGTAATCACAGACATTTGGATTTCATGCAATAATATATTTCAAAGTTTACAGAAAAAATATTGACAGCTATTTTAATAAATAAAGCATTCTCATATTGAAAACAGGCAAAGTGAGAAACAGTAAATTTCTCTCCACTGAAACTCACATTTAGTGAAAATGCAAACTGAAAGACACATGCTGGGGTCCATGCTCAAAAAGCATATACTGAAGCACTAATTAGAACCTATATGAAGAGGGCAGGAATTCAAAAGACAAATTTGTAATACATTTGCTAACAGCCTAGTGCAGCTCACTGGACATAAGTGTCCCTTTTCAGGAGCAATTCAAGAGTACTGCCTGGCAAAGTAACATAGCAGAGTCACATATAAAACAAACAAGGCAGAAGGAATCAAACCATCTACTCCAGGAAGCAGCTCTTTAACAGCTCACAGCCTTACTTATCTGCTCCAACTGATGGACAAACAGTTGTAGCCCAAACACAACGCATTTTACACCTGTGAGCCTGCAAAAATTTAGCAAAATTAAAACATTTATTCATAGCTAAAACACTAACAGTAAACTCATAGACATAATGCCACCCAGTTTATTCACTGCTATATGATAAACACACTGTCAAACATTCAACAGAATAAGGAAATGAAGGGTCACATCCAAAGAACATGGCTCATATGATGATGGTCCTTTTTATTACAAACAGTTTCCTTCCTCTAAACCAAACTCTAATGATTGATATTGACCAAATGCAATCTTCAGTGATCTACCAACTGCTAATGAAAGTCTGCAGTTGGTCTGGAGTA
>NC_056745.1:1526235544-1526403044 GCF_019279795.1 Protopterus annectens | reverse complement strand
GCATTTGAACAAATCCACACTAATGTATTCACACAACACAGTCAGATTTGGCCATAAAGACCTATATCAACTAGTGGGTAGACCACTGGATCCCATACGTGGCATCTAAATATGTTGAAATGTGTGAAGTGACATATATTTCTGATACAGTGATCAGGTCTGTACATCAGGTCTGTCTGCTAGGCCCTTTGCTGCCCATTATTTAAGTCACAGACGTCAAGAATGACATACACCTACTGTGTCCAAACAGCTGTCTGGAGGACTACAGACTGTGAGCAATCATTGACTCCAAGTGTGATATTGGTATAATACAGACAGTATCAACACACACCAAAGACTGCTGCCACAGCCATGACAACAACAAGAAAACATGGGGTGATTTGTTACATCTGGAAAACAAACACACGAAAACATGGGGTGATTTGTTACATCTGGAAAACAAACACACAACCCAAGTATAATGTACACATCACACCCTATAATTAGTGCAATAGGTATGTGAACTGTGTCCTGAGGTAGATGGTAAGTGGAACATACACTAACACGTGTTCACAGTGCTGACTACTCCTTTGTATGTAACACATTATACTATTATTGCCAGCATCTAATCTGCACTTCATAAGTAAGTACTAAGCATTCAGTCTGCAGACCACTACAAGCTTTGCTGCCAATAACCTATATTCTTGGCATTTATGGTGAAGCTGCAGCTAGAACACCAGATTTTTGCTATGATCTATGCCCTGCTGGAGAATACGGGTATCATGAGGGAATTGACAAATGCACCTAATTTTCAGTCACCTACAGACTTTGTTTGTTAGAGACCTTGGCTACCTGATTTCACTTCTGAGAATTAAATGCTAAATAAAAAGGGACTCATGACTGAACCCTGTGAAAGACCACTAGTGGCACCTCTAAGGCTCAGGAGATGCCACTAACTTAATGCAAGTTCTGACTGTACTCCAATTCACAATCCAAGTGACAACCAGAATAAACAAAGAGGCGAGTTTGTGATGCCCATACAGGGAATGCAGTCAATGGCTTTGGCAAAATTAAGATAGGCAGTGTGAATAGTCTGGCCCACATATACAGACTCCATGACCTTACCAAAGAAATGAACTAAGCTGCATAGACACAAATGACATCCACATGCGTGTATGTCAGCCACATCTTCTGATGTTAGCTGATGTGGCACTGCTGAATCACACTCCTGTAGTGTGCTAATTCCACTGGTCTGTTGGTGGTTGAAGTGTCCACACGTAGATGTGGTAGGCCATGGGGTAGTGGTCCTGGGCATCCTCATGAGGGGCATTCATGCAGCAGACATTAGTCACATTCAGGTAGCAGCAGTGCATCTGACCGTGGGCATAGATGTGCCAATGTAACTACTGACAGAGTCAGTTCTCATATTTGGTTATGACAAGGATGAACTGCCACCTCTACCATGCATGGTACACACCTGTCCGGCATTCCATGATGTAGAGCTAGTACAGAGCTTGGCTGAGTTTGTGCAGACACTCACATACCAATTTCACCTGGAGGACACACACACACACACACACACACACACACACACACACACACACACACACACACACACACATGCACACAATAGTTACATGGTTCAGCCGTGGAGCTTGAAGCTCATTTTGTCTCACTGGCCGTTTGTTACTTTATCTGAATGTATGCCTGCTTCTCTTTCTTATTCACACACACTCACTGACCTTTTTGTGTCAGCATAGACTTCCTGCCCCTCCACCACATACACAACATTCTATGCAAGTGATGATAATTGTGCCATATCCTTGTTTTCTATCTTTTGGATTAAGGGATACATAACATTTGTGTCTGATGCTCAGGGTGCAAAGCTGACTCAGTGCTTAGTACATCTGCATTTGTGATGTTTTGCTAATTATCCTCTTGACATATTTTGGTCTTAGAAAGTTAACCAGTTGACAGAATCATTTTTTTACATCAGTATTGAAGTCTGAAACTGAAATGTGTCTTATTACTTTCTAACTTCTCTCTTTAATTATTTTCCAGTACAGAAATACGATGCCAAACTGAGGATATTCCGTGACCATCAATACTTTTGAGAGGTGTGAGTGTGTGAATCTTTGATGCCTGAGGCCTATTACTTGATAGAGGACACATGTATTCACATAAGTTTCTGCTGTCACATGTTAAAGTCATTTCTGTACAAATCACCCACCAAGTAACAACATGCAAGGATATACCATTAATTTGTATTATTATACTATACACTTCATGTTCAACACTTACCTTGTAAATCCAGTAGTTGCAACAGTTTTAGTTCAGGACTGACTCTGTCTGATTCTAGTAGTACACAGCCATTACATGGGTAGGTAAAGGTTGGGAGCATTCCCCTGACATCAGTGTTACTATATGTATGTACATAAGATAAAGATTTTAGTCCCTTAGATGGTGATTGAGTGCGTTATGCATTGCCTCTTAGCCAATGCAACAGCATATTGAGCACACCTACATCTGCCTATGCCCACAATGGCTGCTTGTTCCCCCTCTGACTCCTCACCTTTGTGTGGCTGTAGTGACCTTGCTATTAGTGGTGAGATGTCTGGCCCTTCCCCTAGTTGATCTTGCTGAAGCTGCCTTCTCAGGACAATGTTGTGTAGCATGGCACAGATGGTGAATATTTCAGTACATGTACATGGATTGCACTGCAGGGCTCCCCCAGATGTATCTAGGCACTGGAACTGCAACTTCAGCATCCCAAACACATGCTCTATGATATTTCTGGTTTGAGCGACAGCCTCATTATGGTGTCCTTCAGCGGGTGTGTGTGCATTTCTGATGGGTGTCATTATCCACAGTACCTGTGCATAACTTGCATTCCTCAGTAAATGGCCCTGAGGGATATCACCCCTAGTGAATGTCTGAAACATTTGGGAGGTGTGCCAAGTCATGCTAGCTTCCTGGGCTGCCAGCACACACATTCAAGATGATTCCCTTGGCATTACACAAGACATAGCAGTTAATAGAGTGAAAGCCCTTTCTGATTATGTAGAGCCTTCCCTTTTCCCTGAGTGTTGCCTTAATTTCTATATATATATATATATCTATGACACTCAGTACTTCAAGACAGTGTGCTACAGGGTAGATCTCATGCATATATTTGGCCCTATTCTCAGGAGTACAGGGAAAATATATATGGTCACTGGCATTTTGGAGCACAGCTTTCGGGAATTAATGGAGAATCCTGGATGCTGTTGCCTGTGACACCCCCAACATGACCCCTTTTGGTCTCTGAAATGTTCCTGCAGCTAAACGTCTAAGTGCTACACATACCTTTGTCTCCACAGGTATGGGTTTCCCTCAGTTTGCCCTGGGTCCGAGTTGAGGGGGATAGATCTTGCCAAGTTCCTGTAGTGTGTCTCTGTCCACCCTTTAGCACTCTACCATTTCCACCTCCTGTAGATTGTAATAAGTTAAACAGGGTCTGAAAACACTTCTTCTTGGCCATGGTCTATTAGCAGCAGCAGCAACAGCAGCACAGACTTCAGCCTGTTGCACACACACGTGAATTAAATCATCTGCAGCCCCTAACATTCTTTCTGTGTAGGCTATTTCCATGGCTGTATTCCAAAAGCTTTTGGAATTCACAGGAAACCAGCACTAAGTCTACACAGTTGCTTTATTATTTGTTGAATAGCGGCTCCATCTTGGATTTATTGATTAGCATGCAGTTCAGCTGCTTAAGCTGCAATCAGCATGCCATGGTGTTTACAGAGGGTGCGTGGTTCTACACACACACCCAGATTTATGATTCCTCTGTGCTGGACTAGCTTAGTCCTGCACAGAGGTGGCCATTTAGGAGCAGGATGGCAGTGCGCCATGCATAGTAATGAGATGTGCTGCCCGAGCTGGGAGCGTCTGAGAGCAGAGCTCTCAGAATACACACACCCCCAGAATGAAGAACAGCAGAAAGGGGTACGAAATGAGCGAGACCACGCACAGGTGTCTGCATATCCCCACCAGCAGTCCCTCAGATAATAATTGTATGAAATGTTTGATCTAGAGTTAATCTAGGAGTGTAACACTCCCTGTACTTTATCAGTGTTAATCAGACTATAAGTAACATAGCAAATGCCATATTCATCTTCATCTATATTTATTATGACAGAACTGCTCTGATAACTACGTAAGATACATTAGTAAAATTCATAAATTGCCTGGAGAAGTCCAAGTTTCTTAAGATGGAAATATGTAGAAAAAATGTAATATGGAAATCCAACCAAGAAAAACACAACTAATAAAAACAAAACAACAAACAGCTCTGAAACTACAGAGAAAACTTTAAACAATATTAATAGCTAGTGTCCATCCTTCCATCCATCCATCCATCCATCCATCCATCCATCCATCCATCCATTCATCAATCCATCAACCCCTTTTCCCATTTAGCACACGGGGTTAGGGTTCAATAAATTAAACTTTTTTTAAGTGTTTCCGCAGACATTTTTTGCTTTGTTTTTAGCTATTTTGATGGACTTAGAGCGCATACTATTTAAATTCAGCAAAACCTGTTCTATGCCATCTTTTCATTTACAGTTTTCATTGATGGGGAAGCCAGGCTTGAATTTAGGGTACTGATGTGGAAATTATGCCTCGATGCCTGTGTCTTCCCAGGACTCAATAATCATACCTCTATTGTACCAGCTTTAAAACTGAGAGCGGATAAGTTGCAATTATTATTTACTTTTCCACATTTTATTGTAACATTTGTTTTTTATGCAAATGCATTTTTTATGAATATTTACATGCAAATGTTTATATTACTCGTGTCATTTTTGATTGACTTGGTTTTTAACCAATGAATGTGCTTGTTTGACTATTTAAATGGAGAGGAAACACATTTTGTTGATTCTGATGAAGTTTCCTGTTTAGGAGATGAAAACGCTTAATCTTTCTTTGGTACTGGAATAAAGAGTTGATTAACACCATGGTGTTTCATTTATTGCAAAGGCACAGCCTTTATTGGTACCTGCAACTGAAGGACTTTTGGTTTACTAGTTTGTGTTTTCCCTTTGGTTGTCCATTTGTTTATTACTAGCTTATTTATCATGAACATGCAAGGCATCAGAGGCGTCCCCCAGTCTAACAGCACCAACAGGACTTTCATGGGCAAATTAACTAAGCTAATACAAACATTTTCACAATGTGATGATGCTTATTCCAATTTCAGGCTTCTATTCCATGTGGACAAGGAAAATATAGTAACCAGGAAGTGACATCACATCCCAGAGACAGTCGGCATGCTTACCAGCATCAACAAAAAGGGAATATGGTCATTTTGGAACAAAAAGACACAACTGAAACAGGCAGAGTTAACCTGAATGGACTTACCATTGAACTTGCTCAATTAGAGCATTATCAGAACATTGATGTAAACGCTCGGCTTAACGAGAGTTTTGTTTGTGCAGAGACCAACACTGGTAGGTCTACCTACAAGAATTTATCTTACAAAAGCAAATGTAATGATTTAAAGATCAAAATGCTAAAATATAGGAATCTATTATTAGACAATTGTTTTTTTAATTAATGTATTCAATGGAGCTATGTTCCGAAGGGGCTTAGACTGGTTAAGTTCCCTAACAATGTTGAGCCTTGCTCAGAAATTTTTAAGGAGGTTGTGAATATTTTGGTGGTTGTGGTCTTGCCCTTTTAAAGGCTATGGTAAATAACAATGAGAAAACTATTGTAAAATTGAAAGATGACATTGATATTTTAATTCAAGAAATACATGACCATTTGTTGTTTTCCATTAATGAACACAAATGTGAATATTTGTTGATTTTTCAAGATGTGGATAAAGTGACTAATAAGAACTATAAAATGAAATTAAGTAAGTTAGATAGGGATCATAGGGATTATTCTAATGGAACAGCATACCCTATTAGTGTTAAACAAACACAAAAGACTTTCAACGTTAACCTCTCTTCAGGTAGAGGTTATTGGTTTACTAATAGTTACCAGAGGGACCATGCACCCCATGGAAATATTGACAATAGTTACAGAGAGTCACACAATAACACCTGGGAGGAGACTGTCAGACATGAAGAAGCCCCTTTGGTGCAAGAGGGTCCCAGGAGATAGGAGAGGATAAGGAACCTGCAAACACACCCCTCATATGCAGAGGTAGCCACTGGTTACACACCCAGATATCAGGGCAAACAACGTTACCCCCCAAGTAAGGAGTTGCACAGATAATACAGCCCCCACATATGGGACTATTTTAGAACAAGGGGAAATATTGCATGATGCCCCCCTTGTTTCTGTTACCAACACTACATTGTCTGGAAATGACATGATGGTTAGTAACAAAGTGGTATTTTCCCAAAACAACTTTCACATTTACAGTTATACAGACACAGTTATTAATGGTGACTTTTTCACCTTTTTTAAAAAAGGTTTTATGTTTGTTCCAGCTAACAAAGGTGATTTATGAAAAGTAATTCTTGACATCAAATTGTTTACTCGGAAACTAAACTTGGAAAATATGTTTCAGGATCAGCTATCGGTACACCAATCACATGCTTTGACAAAGAGAACTATTTTTAACCCCCCCCCCCCACCAGAAACTCAGTAATTTTGAGAGCCTGGTTATTATGGAGTTAAGACAGCAAGAAGGTAAGAACAAAAGGTTTGCCAATAACCATACAAACCAGGGGAGAGACAAGTACTTACTACAATAACACAAAATAGTTCACTGCAGGTAATGAAACCTGGTAAAGGATGAGGAGTGGTTTTGATGGAAAACATGATGTATGTAGCTAAAATTATGGAAATATTGAATTTAGATTCTAGATATTCTATTGTTTCAATGAATGAGCTTAACATAGCCTACAGAAAGATTGATTTGCTCATCGAGGACAACTTTGTTGCAAAGTTTAATTGATGAAAAGGTATTTAACTTTTTTAGGGTGCCAAAACCATACATTCCTGGGATCTTTTGCATTCTGAAGGTCCATAAGGATAATATCTAGTTTTCATCCATCCATCCATCCATCCATCCATCCATCCATCCATCCATCCATCCATCCATCCATCTATCCATCCATCCATCCATCCATCAAATCCTTTTCCCATTTAGCGCAAGGGGGTCAGGGTGTAATAAATTAAACTTTTTTTAAATGGTTCCACAGACATTTTTTGCTTTGTTCTTAGTTATTTTGATGGGCTTAGAGCATATATCATTTAAAATCAGCAAAGCTTGTTCTATGACATCTTTTCATTTATCATTCAAAAGAGTGCTAGCTTTGCTTAGGTCAGCCAATGAAAAGGAAATAGATGCAAAGTCTTGGATGGCTGTCTCACAATAGTTTGTCAAGTGCAAGAAATCTCTCATTTGTCTTTTTGTATTGGGTCCTCTCTTAGCAAATGGGGCCCGGGCAAAGTAATGAACACCCCCCACCTGCAGCCATTCCATTGTTACTTTACTTGGCTGTCTCTCCCCAGTTATCATAAACACTGTCAAAACTTGTCATTGTGCATACTTACTAATTCTTTAGTTTTACATGATTACAGAGATATGGACTTAAAAAAAAAACTTTTATTTCAAATTTTAGAGCACAAACATGGATAGCTATTTGCTAAACAAAACATTGACATTGAAAACAGACATAGCATGAGTAACAGTAAACTTATTTTCCCTTGAAAGTTACATTCATTGAAAATGAAATGAAACTCACATTCATTGAAATTATATTTGTCCAGTGGTAGACTGGGTACATCTTGTGCCCCAGTCTGTTTTCAAACTTGCCCCTGCACACATTTTTAGGACCATTCATAAATGCATGTGTTCTTTGAATCACCTTCCTGGTTGTTTTAAATTATTATTTGTTTAAAACTAGCAACAATTGTTAGACTGCATTTTATCTTTATAGATGTAAACATTTTCCAGTAAGCAGTGAAACAAAATGAATTAATAATGATAAATGTACCCCTTTCACAACATTTCAACTAGAAAAGACCATTCAAGCTGTTGTCATTATAATTAACCAACATCTTCACTCAAAATGACAGCCACTTTACAGACTGAACACACCACTTGTCTGTTTGTGATGAAAATGGACACAGTAAAATTATTCCAATATGCTTTAAGCAAATGCTTACTAGACCTGCAAAGACAAACTGACAACTAACTTATATCAGCCCAGCAGGGTCAGTCATTTTTATCCACACATGCACACGCGCGCACACACACACACACACACACACACACACACACACACACACACACACACACACACACACACACACACATATCATTCGAAGCCAGACTGTCTAAAAATGATGAAGTAAGAGCACAAGCTACTTTCATCCACACAGAGCTCCCACCAGCAGTAGTTATAGCTACTTTGTTGACTGTGAATGCTCCTTACTGTTAAGAAGAAATAAAATTATATGTACTTATTGCTAGCTGTGGGGGCACAACCTAAAAGTGTATAAAGAGCTAGCATGCCTTCAGATCCAGTTTAAATAGAAGAGCATTTATGAGAGCATAAGAAATATCAGCCACCTGATAACATATACCAAGTTAACATGTGCAATCTCTGCAGAAGAAACAGTCATCCGAATTGTACATTAAAGGAAATTATTGATAATGAAGAGGTTGCTTCTGGCAAACAACTTTGCATTTCAGTGCCCTATCTACAAACGCAATGCATGCTGCACTTGAAGAATAAGTTGTCCATGGTACATTAAAAAAATTGGTGTGCTGATGATATTGCTGTAACCTTTCCTGAACTGGATCAACTATGCAATAGACAATGGCTGGCAAACAATGGCAACAGGTTCATACTTACTACACATACAGTCCTGCGGACCTTGAAAGAGCCTAGCACAAATTCCCAATTGCTCCAAACCACTGTTTGGTTAAGTGCTTGCTCAATGTCACACAGTAGGTAAATGAAAGAGGAAAGATTTGAACCCTGCATCCTTGCCACAGGAAGCATCTCAGTAACAAGTCGGAGTTTTAGTCCTCTGAAAAAGCAGCTAGAGTGACAGTTTTTAACTAATGGTGAAATTGTTTGCAACCTGATCTTGTAGAGAAGACTGCATTACAGTAATAAGCAAAAATGAATTCATAATGGATGGTGAAGCTCAGATGGTTCTGATCATCACTACAAATAAAGCAGACTATATTACCTGACAAATGCCAACCTCTTTGAAGTTGCTGGAAAATGTAAAGAAAGCAATGCAAAGTGCATTACTAAAATATAACATGTTCAGAATACTAAAATGCAATATGTGTGGACTATATTACGCAATCCATCTTTATAAATAAAGTAATTCATTCATTAGAGTAATGAATAAAGCAGAACAATTAAAAACAATATAAATTTTGCAGCAGCTTTTGCTCAAAAATTCACAAGTAATACAAAAATCAAAAATGTTGCTGCTTATAACATACTTACATGCTTGCAGGATACCTACAGCTCATATTTGACCCTCCAATGGCTTTGCCGCCATCAGAATATTTATTCCCTCTGACATCACTCAGTGCAAGTCTGACCTATTTGAATGGCTAGTAATACTGCGTTGTTGCATAAACTTCCAGAGTCATAGTCAGATAGTGTACAAATGGGAGACTATGCATAGTAATGAATTAGGCCTTCCACCAGCCATTCAAATTTCATATCACTTGCCTATTTCACTCGCATTACCATAAACACTGTTCAAACCTGTTATTATACATAGTGTTTTCTTCTTTATTTTAAAAGTAATCACAGACATTTGGATTTCATGCAATATATATTTCAAAGTTTGCAGAAAAAATATTGACAGCTATTTTAATAAACAAAGCATTCTCACACTGAAAACAGACAAAGTGAGAAACAGTAAATTTCTCTCCACTGAAACTCACATTCATTGAAAATGCAAACTGAAAGATACATGCTGGGATCCATAATCAAAAAGCATATACTGAAGCATTGATTAGCACCTATATGAAGAGGGCTGGAATTCAAAAGACAATTTTGTAATACATTTGCTAACAGCCTAGTGCAGCCCATTGGACACAAGTGTCCCTTTTCAGGAGCAACTCAAGAGTACTGCCTGGCAAAGTAACATAGGAGAGTCACATATAAAACAAACAAGGCTGAGGGAATCAAACCATCTACTCCAGGAAGCAGCTCTTTAACAGCTCGCAGCCTTACTCATCTGCTCCAACTGATGGACAAACAGTTGTAGCCCAAACACAATGCATTTTACTCCTGTGTGCCTGCAAAAAATTAGCAAAATTAAAAAATTGATTCATAGCTAAAACACTAACATTAAACTCATAGACATAATGCCACCCAGTTTATTCATTGCTATATGATAAACACACTGTCAAACATTCAACAGAATAAGGAAATGAAGGGTCACTTCCAAAAAACATGGCTCATATGATGATGCTCCTTTTTATTACAAATGGTTTCCTTCCTCTAAACCAGACTCTAATGACTGATATTGACTGAATGCAATCTTCAGTGATCTGCCAATTGCTAATGAAAGTCTGCAGTTGGTCTGGAGTATTCTATTGCCTTTACTAAGGTCTTAGCAATCTAATTAACTAGATAAAGCTTCCATGTGGGAAATTACACACAAACACACACAAGCACACAGACACACACACACACACACACACACACACACACACACACACACACACACACACACAAAGTATACACACTGTACTGCTGCAAAAAGACATGAAATTCTTTCCATTAATGCTGCACCTGTTGTTTGTGTATGCCCATTCTGCTGCTGCAAGATTAATTATTGTGCTAGAGTTGTAAATATTCTTATTTACTGTGTATGCTGAAAAAAGAGGCTGTTGCAAGATTGCATGCATACATGCTGAGTAGTGGAAATGAAAGGGAAAACCTTTTTTTTAAAGCATTCAGACAAGAGCAGGAAAACCTGTTTTTTTTTTTCAATTAATGCTGTGGATAGCCCCCCACCAGAATCAGGCCATAGGCATCTTCCTTGGTCACCAAGTGCTGGATCTGGCCACTGGGTTTTTGCCAGTTCCATGCTGCACCTACCTTTTACAATTCTCTTGCATACTGTGGAGTTCAGGGTTCACTACAGATGACCAAAAGTTCTTATGACCGAAGCCCATTTGACTGAGACCAAATGACCGAAAGTTCATTTGACTGAAAACCCATATGACCGAAAACTCATTTGACCAAAAAACAGCACTGGCAGGTATATGGTCTGTTCCCCACTGTAGTGCGACCCTGGAGTGAGAATATAAAGTTAGGGGGGTGTGGGGGGCACAGCCCCCCACATTGGGAAGTGCGGGGGGCGTAGCCTCCCACATAATTGCAGTTTATATTATTATATACATGTGTATCCATTAAAAATGCATTAAAACAAACATCAGTAAAAACTGGTTGCAAAATGTGGGGGTTACTCCCCCCACACCCCCTAACTTTATATTCTCACTCCAGGGTCGCACTACAGTGGGGAACAGGGCATATACCTGCCAGTGCTGTTTTTCGGTCAAATGAGTTTTCGGTCAAATGAACTTTCGGTCATTTGGTCTCAGTCAAATGGGCTTCGGTCATATGAACTTTTGGTGATATGTAATAAACCCGGGCTTCAACCATGCCTAACCTGCACTTAGATGGTTTTGCTGTTAGCCATTCTAAGAGCATAGAGGCCAAGTTGACCTGTATTTGTAGTGATGATTTTCCAATCACTATAGAAAATGACCGATCTGAAAGATATTTAGTGTGGTATCTGACTACCCAGTCCAAACTCCAATGGAACATTGCTTGTGCTTCATTTAGAAGACAGAATTAATAATAATGACCTGAGAACAATTTAGCAAGATCTTGCAGCACTATAATATTTATTATTTACTAGGTCTTATAAGTCTGGCGAGATTCCTGAAGATTGGAGACATGCTTATCAAACCTATCTTTAAGGGAAAGAGAAGTAGTAAAAACCCAGAGTCATATAGACCCTTACGTCTGCATTCATGTTGTGGAAAAATAATGGAGAAGGTAATATTGGATAAGTTATCATCAGAACTGGAAAGGTTGGGACTTAAAACCATATATCAGCATGCATATGTTGAATGTAGATCTATTACCCCCTGTAACATGATGTTCTATAGCAAAATAATAATAGCTTTGAATGAAAAATTGTGCTGTGATGTAATTTATATAGATTTAACTTCAGCATTTGGTAAGGTTATATACAAAACACTGATCAAAAATTAGAGCAACTATGTATTAATGAACTCTTGATAAGCTGGATAGCTGCATGGCATACAAACAGGACATGTTAAGTGTGATGTCCCTCCTTGGGGCCAGTAATCAAGGAGCCTCAAACCTCACCACTGACATGTTCAAAGATGGATACACATAGTATGCAGCTCTCTGCACCAAGCACAATTTCCCTTATGAGCACACAGGGAATAAACTCCTGTCCTGGGGCTAGGCTTCCCTCTCTCTCACCAGGCCCCAAATATGACTCCTCACTGACCACAGCTGTAGAGTTGAGTCATCAGCTGAGTGTTCCAAGCAAAGTCCTCCACCACCCTTTTTCTGTGAAACTAGTGCTCTGTGTCCCTGCTCCAAGTAGCTCACACACACACACACACACACACACACACACACACACACACACACACACACACACACACACACACACACACACACACTTTGAGATTTGATTTTCACACATGTACAAACACACACCTGGGAAAGGCTGGCACAGATTTACTAGCTATGCCCCATCTGCCCAGACTATAAGGTAGATGCTGCCACCAGAACACTCCAAAGCCAGCTACTCTAAGGCTCTTACAAGGGTACCCAATTATACTGAGTAAAATTAATACTAATACAAATGGCAGTGTTTGACCAATGAATCAAGGCTTTCAGGAGTGGCCACAGTGTCACCAAATAAATATAAGTACTCTCAAAGGTTAAATACTTCCTAAAAGACCTGCTACAATGAAAAGTTTAAATATATTTAATAACAAATAATAAAACAACATGAAACCACTAAATATCTATTTACAATAAACACCAGAGTTTCAGCCACATGAAATAGTAAACATAATACAGATGGAAAGGTTCACTCAGATACAGAAGACAATACTTGACTAATCTCACTATAATTTACTGACTGATCTACACAATAACTGTCACCTCGGAAGATGACGTGGGTGAGGGGTCCTTCTTTGTCAGTTGCCCTGTGACTTCTGTCTCATCTAGTATTAAAACATAATTTCATTGCTGGATTACAGAATGACATCACATACATCTGGTCATCTGACTTCTGGTTCCCACACTACCCCCTTTACTAGAAACTGAACCAGAATATAACACATATGTCTCATAATACACACACACACACACACACACACACACACACACACACACACACACACACACCTTTGCTAAGATGTGTTATAGCATCTAGAAGCTATAAAACCATTTCTAAAATGTCCACCCTTCCAGGCTAGAAATTAGTTCACCCCTAAGGACAATACTGTAGTATTCCTAGTCCTGGTTTTCACAGCCATTTTGTCTCTGGCTGCAATCAGAACTGTAAGATACAATCTTTATGGCCTAAACCAGGTAACTTAATTTCAGACTAGTTTTCAAAGTTAACGGGATTGAGATTAACCTCCTCTCTTCCAGTATCCTCTGTTACAATATATTCATTTCAAGAGTTACAATACAGTCTGACATACAGACTATTTTGTTTCTGTCCAGCAGGATCCACAGTTGGTACATTTTTAGCACAAGCAACTTTACAAATACATTTTCAACACAAGTACCTGTACAAGTCAGTTTTTATACAAATAACATGTAATTATTCACAAAACTCCAGCTAGCTATGCTGGCATATGTTACACATGCACTGCCCTACTCTCTCTGTCAGACCTGACACTACCTCACATTGTTGCAGCAAGTATCATATAGCAATTGGAGAGGTGAAATTCTCAGTTACAGTTAAAGTATCCCACAGGACTCTGTAGTTAGCTCTTACTTGTTTAGATTTTCAGAAGGATTCAATAAACTCTGTGAAGACTTAGAGTGAAGCATAAATGGAGTGTACACATGTGCATTGTGAGCAGCAGCAGTTATTATGTATTTATGACATCCACCACATTTAAACATGAACAAGAGGAGTTTCCTGGATGGCAACAGTAGTGGCAGCCAGGAAATCGGGTAAAGCAACATGGATAGCAAACCAGTTTACGGGAAGCAATCTAGGTTAAGGGAATTGCACAGAATGCCACAATGATTAGCAGGGTTCATGGTATAGTAATGCATATATTCCAAACACAGTACAGGACAGTGTATACAGTGTAGAGTACTGTAAAAACCCATTCTGATCAAAAGGTGAGTACATGATCTGTAAGAGTACATGGACTGCCATTTAAAATAAACAGTCAGGAGAAGTGTTTGTATTGCATAAGGACACACAGATGAATGGCAGGAATGAGCATAGAGAAAGAGGACAGGTGAAACATTGTAATTTACAGCAGATGAGGGCATGACAATGGAAGACAGATGCATCAGGAGCACTGATCACATATGAACATGGTACAGTACAGACTTCACAGTAAAATGCATATTATGTGACTGCAGGCAAGGTGACATAACCGTGGAGAATATGTCTTTGTGAGATAAGCAACCTAATATGAACAATGGAAAAAGCATCTATCAAGGATGTCATATACAATCAGGATTGGGTGCATATTGTGAAGTTGTGCAAACTGATATGCATAAAACTGAGTGTAGTGTCAGCAGAGGTCATGGTTACAGGAGTAAAAGAAGCACACCCAGACATGGACAATATCAGAAGAGTACCACCAGTAATCCCATGTCTCTGTCACAACATATGTGATTCAGACTGATCAGAGATGGTTCTCCATGAACACACTTGCACAACTATTATGACATGTCAGAATCTATGAGAGTAATCAAGCACACCGTCCTGACACTGTAACATCTGCTGGAGGTGTTAGGAGGGACATATGACATACTATACCTGTATGGGACATTATGACAAATCCAGGCTAGCTGACTGGTGTGCATGGCTTATATATGTCATAATCTACACTGTCATGAATGTAACCCATGCCATTAATGTTGACAAATAGCTAGTGTTACAAAGTCAACTAAGCAGCAGGTGTGTTTCATACGCTCAATACTAACTCTCCTAATTTTAGCAATTAACCTCATGTTTGTGCACTGTTTAACTATGTAGAAACAGAAGGCAGTAGAAATGTTTATCTCACATGTGAAAACACTTTGCCAGACATCTTACAAATCCATTAATCACCTTTATGCCATGCAAAGTAAATAATAGCATGTATTAGTTTTGTTTACTGTCCATTTAGTCTTCTTGCCTTGAAACTATATGTGGAAACATAAGACATTGAAGGCCCTATCTAAGAATCTGTCATATATCTACAATGCAGCTATGTATTACCTCCCTCCATCCTCTGCAACCATGGTCTCTCAGTACTTGTTGACAAATATATCAACTACACTACATAAATTAATAACAAATGTTGTGCGATATATCATGCACAACTTTAGGATGACAATACACATTCAGAGTTTCAAATACCTGTAGTAATGTGGACACCTGTTTGCATATAGTTTGTAAAGCTGTTCCTTAAACTATACCTGCACATTGGAACACAACCACCACATACTACTCACTGCACACTCATCAATCTGGTAACATGCAGAACCTGAAATATCTTGACAGATAAACATGCCTACACATCTATTTCATACAGGCCTCCAGACATCTTCTCTGAAACATCCAGTGCTGATGTCATCCACCATAAGTTGTCCTGCAGCCTTGTAAAAGTCAGACATGTACTGTGGTGTTTGTGTAAAGTACTGTATTCTTTAGTCTGTGCACTTAGTAGCAGTTCTGTTCTCACTGCAGTCAATTGGGAGGTGTGTGTGTGTGTGTGTGTGTGTGTGTGTGTGTGTGTGTGTGTGTGTGTGTGTGTGTGCGTGTGTGTGTGTGTGTGTGCGTGTGTGTGTGTCTATATAGCCAGAGCAGCATAAGTGTGTATCTGACATTTGCCACTACAATCCCATAGATTCATGATATTTTGCCACTTGCACATACCTACACAACATCCATTTCATGCAAACATCTTCTCTGCATCATACAGTGCTGATGTTCTCCACCATAAGTTGTCCTGCAGCCTTATAAAAGTCAGACTTGTGTTGTGGCACTTGTGTAAAGTACTGTGTTCTCTAGTCAGTGTACTTAGGTAGGGATTCTGTTTTCACTGCAGTCAACTGCAAAATGTGTGTGTGTCTGCGTGTGTGTGTGTGTATGTGTGTGCGTGCATGCGTGTTTCTGTGTGTGTGTGTGTGTGTGTGTGTGTGTGTGTGTGTGTGTGTGTGTGTGTGTGTGTGTGTGTGTGTGTGTGTGTGTGTATCAACCTATCCAGTGAAGCATAAGTGTGCATCCAATGGTTACCTCTCCAATCTCATGGATTCACCATATTTTGACACTTGCACATGCCTACACATCCATTTCATGCAGGCCTCCCACCATCTCCTCTGCAACTTCCAGTGTTGATGTCATCAACCATAAGTTGTCCTGCAGCCTTGTAAAAGTCAAACTTGTGCTGTCATGCTTGGGTTAATTACTGTGTTCTCTAGTCAGTGTACTTAGGTATGGGCTCTGTTCTCTCTGCAGTCAACTGGGATATGTGTGTTTGTCACTTCTTGATATTAGAGAGAGAGAATGTTACACTAGCATGTGGGATACTGTTACTACCATTTACTCCACATTAAACATGGATGATGTCATCAGCTATAAAGTGTTGTCTGCCACTTTCTAAGCAAGGCTTGAGCTGTGGTGCTTGCCTTAAATACAGAGTTCTCTAGTCAGTGTCTCTAGGCAATCAACTGGTGTGTGTGTGTGTGTGTGTGTGTGTGTGTGTGTGTGTGTGTGTGTGTGTGTGTGTGTGTGTGTGTGTGTGTGTGTGTGTGTGTGTGTGTGTGTGTGTGTGTGTGTGTGTGTGTGTGTGTGTGTATGTGTGTGTTTGTGCTCTTGCTTGACATTAAAGACAGCATTTTACACCAGCATGTGGGATACTGCTATTACCATTTTTTCCTCACCAGACACTACTGTCATCAGCTATAGCTGATTTGCAGATGTGCGGTATTCCCATCAGGGCAGGGTCAAAGACTGGGCTGTAGGCCAGGCGCAAGTCACATCATTCTGCACAAAACAGATTACAGTGACAGGACTGTTAGTTTACCCACATACATCTTGGCATGATTTGTAAGCCATGTATTTTTTTGGTGAGAAGTCATGGGCCCTTTCTATATAGACAGCAGTAATATCCCAGCTATGTGCAACAGATATTGTGAGTTGTTGATGCTTGCCCTTGATGACCTGCATGTCTTTAACATCTGTTAGATGTCCTGAAAAAGTTCATCAAGGGCATTCATGATGAAAGCACTTTCATCCTGTGAAACTTAATCAGCGCAAGGCATTTGAACAAATCCACACTGATTTATTCACACAACACAGTCAGATTTGGCCATAAACACCTGTATCACTTAGTGGGTAGACCACTGGATCCCATGTATGGCATCTAAATATGTTGAAATGTGTGAAGTGTCATATATTTCTGGTACAGTGATCAGGTCAATACATCAGATCTGTCTGCCAGGCCCTTTGCTGCCCAATTTTTAAGTCAGAGATGTCAAGAATGACATACACCTTCTGTGTCTAAACAGCTGTCTGGAGGACTACAGACTGTGAGCAATCATTGACTCCAAGTGTGATATTAGTATAATACAGACAGTATCAACACACACCAAAGACTGCTGCCACAGCCATGACAGCAACTGCAGTGACAAGAAAACATGGGGCGATTTGTTACATCTGAAAAACACACAACCCAAGTAAAATGTACACATCACACCCTATAATTAGTGCACAATAGGTATGTGACCTGTGTCCTGAGGTAGACGGTAAGTGGAACATACACTAACATGTGTTCACAGTGCTGACTACTCCTTTGTATGCAACACATTATATTATTATTGACAGCAGCTAAGCTGCACTTCATAAGTAAGTACTAAGCATTCAGTCTGCAGATCACTACAAGCCATGCCGCCAATAACCTGTATTCTTGGCATTTATGGTGAAGCTGTGGCTAGCACACCAGATTTTTGGTTTGATCTAGGCCCTGCTGGAGAATACGGGTATCATGAGGGAATTGACACATGCACCTAATTTGCAGTCACCTACAGACTTTGTTAGTTAGAGACCTTGGACACCTGATTTCACTTCTGAGACTTAAATGCTAAATAAAAAGGGACTCAGGACAGAACCCTGTGAAAGACCATTAGTGGCACCTCTAAGGTTCAGGAGATGCTACTAACTAAGTGCAAGTTCTGTCTGTACTCCAATTTGCTTTCCAGGTGACAACCAGAATAAACAAAGAGGTGAGTTTTTGATGCTCATACAGGGAATGCAGTGAATGGCTTTGGCAAGTTTAAGATAGACAGTGTGAATAGACTGGCCCACATATACAGACTCCATGACCTTATCGAAGAAATGAACTAAGCTGTGTAGACACAAATGACATCCACATGCATGTATGTCAGCCACATCTTCTGATGTTAGCTGATCCATGGGGTAGTGGTCCTGGGCATCCTCATGAGGGGCACTCATCCAGCAGACATTAATCTCATTCAGGTAGCAGCAGTACATCTGACCATGGGCATAGATGTGCCAATGCAACTACTGACAGAGTCAGTTCTCATATTTGGTTATGACAAGGATGAACTGCCACCTCTACCATGCATGGTACACACCTGTCCGGCATTCCAAGATGTAGAGTTAGTACAGAGCTCGGCTGTGTTTGTGCAGACACTCACATACCAATTTCACCTGGAGGACACACACACACACACACACACACACACACACACACACAAACACACACACACACACACACACACACACACACACACACACACACACACACACACACACACACACACACACACACACAAACACATGCACATGATAGTTACATGGTTCAGACGTGGAGCTTAAAGCTCATTTTGTCTAACTGGCCATTTGTTACTTTATCTGAATGTATGCCTGCTTCTGTTTCTTATTCACACACACTCACTGATCATTTTGTGTCAGTGTAGACTTCCTGCCCCTCCACCACATACACAACATTCTAGGAAAGTGATGATAATTGTGCCATATCCTTGTTTTCTATCTTTTGGACTAAGGGATACATAACATTTGTGTCTGATGCACAGGGTGAATAGCTGACTCAGTGCTTAGTACATCTGCATTTGTGATGTTTTGCTAATTATTCTTTTGAAATATTTTGGTCTTAGAAAGTTAAACAGTTGATAGAATCATTTTTTTACATCAGTATTGAAGTCTGAAACTGAAATGTGTCTCATTACTTTCTAACTTCTCTCTTTAATTATTTTCCAGTACAAAATATGATGCCAAACTGAGGATATTCCATGACCATCAATACTTTTGAGAGGTGTGAGTGTGTGAATCTTTGATGCCTGAGGCCTATTACTTGATAGAGGACACATGTATTCACATAAGTCTCTGCTGTCACATGTTAAAGTCATTTCTGTACAAATCACCCACCAAGTAACAACATGCAAAGATATACCATTAATTTGTATTATTATACTATACACTCCATGTTCAACACTTTCCTTGTAAATCCAGTAGTTGCAACAGTTTCAGTTCAGGACTAATTCTGTCTGATTCTAGTAGTACACAACCACTACATGGGTAGGTAAAGATTGTGAGCATTCCGCCGGCGTCAATGTTACTATATGTATGTACAAAGGATAAAGATTTTAGTCCCTTAGATGGTGATTGAGTGCGTAATGCATTGCCTCTTAGCCAATGCAAGAGCATATTGAGTACACCTACATCTTCCTATGCCCACAACAGCTGCTGATTCCCCCTCTGACTCCTCACCTGTGTGTGGCTGTAGTAACCTTGCTATTAGTGGTGAGATGTCTGGCCCTTGCCCTAGTTGATCTTGCTGAAGCTGCCTTCTCAGGACAATGTTGTGTAGTATGGCGCAGATGGTGAATATTTCAGTACATGCACATGGATTGCACTGCAGGGCTTCCCTAAATATATCTAGGCACTGGAACAGCTACGTCAGCAGCCCAAACACGTGCTCTATGATATTTCTGGTTTGAGCGACAGCCTCATTGTGGTGCCCTTCAGCCAGTGTGTGCGTGCATTTCTGATCGGTGTCATTTTCCACAGTACCTGTGCATAACTTGCATTCCTCAGTAAATGGCCCTGTGGGATATCACCCCTAGTGAATGTCTGAAACATTTGGGAGGTGTGCCAAGTCATGCTAACTTCCTGGTCTGCCAGCACACACATTCAAAATGATTCCCTTGGCATTACACAAGACATGGCAGTTAACAGAGTGGAAGCCTTTTCTGTTTATGTAGAGCCTTCCCTGTTACCTGGGTGGTGCCTTTATATCTATATATGTATCTATGACACTCAGTACTTCAAGGTATTGTGCTACAGGGTAGAACTCCTGCATATATTTGGCCCTATCCTCAGGAGTACATGGAAAATATATATGGTCATTGGCATTTTGGAGCACAATATTCAGGAATTAATGGAGGATCCTGGATGCTGATGACTGTGACACCCCCAACATGACCCCTGTTGGTCTCTGAAATGTTCCTGCAGCTAAATTTCTAAGTTCTACACATACCTTTGTCTCCACAGGTATGGGTTTCCCCCAGTTTGCCCTGGGTCCGAGTTGAGGGGAATAGATCTTGCTGAGTTCCTGTAGTGTGTCTCTGTCCACCCTTTAGCACTCTACCATTTCCACCTCCTGTAGATTGTAATAAGTTAAACAGGGTCTGAAAACACTTCTTCTTGGCCATGGTCTATTAGCAGCAGCAGCAACAGCAGCACAGACTTCAGCCTGTTGCACATACACGTGAATTAAATCATCTGCAGCCCCTAACATTCTTTCTGTGTAGGCTATTTCCATGGCTGTATTCCAAAAGCTTTTGGAATTCACAGGAAAACCAACACTAAGTCTACACAGTTGCTTTATCATTTGTTGAATAGCACCTCCATCTTGGATTTATTGATTAGCATGCAATTCAGCTGCTTAAGCTGCAATTAGCATGCCATGGTGTTTACAGAGGTTGCATGGCTCTACACACAGCCCCAGATTTATGATTCCTCTGTGCAGGACTAGCTTAGTCCTGCACAGAGGTGACCGTTTAGGAGTTGGATGGCAGTGCACCATGCATATTAATGATGTGTGCTGCCTGAGCTGGGTGTGTCTGAGAGCAGATCTCTCAGAATATACACGCCCCCGCAATGAAGAACAGCAGAAAGGGGTATGAAATGAGCGAGACCATTCATAGGTGTCTGCATATCCCCACCAACAGTCCCCCTCATGTACAACAGCAAAAGTATACAGAAATAAAATGAACAAACCCGTGTTTTTTTTTTTTAATCTGATTAAAGCTAACTGTAGGTACGCGGGTGTGCCCATCACTTAGCTATGATTAATGCAGCTTAAATGGCTGAAAAGGATAACAAGGAAGATATATGCAAATGAAGCAGCATCACAATAGTGTAGTAGGGAGAGCATTCGCCTTACGAGAAGGCATTCCCAGTTCAAGTCCCAATGCAGCACATTCCATTTTTCATGGCAAAGCACGTTATGTCTAATATTTTTGTTGCATAACCCACTAAATAACATATATTTATGAAATGAAGTACTGCAGTAAATGCACGTGTGAGATGTCATAATGAATAAAGCACTAGTATGCATGTTTAAGCACCAATAAGCAGTATTAAGTATATTTAACCACTAGTAAGCGAGCTTAAGCCCATTTGCATGGGGGTAAGCAATGCGCACACAGGTTAAGCAATTCTGAAATTTCCTCTCTGTAAGTATCATTAACCGGAGGTTAGCATTGCTTACCCTCACGCCAACCCATGCAAACTCACTTACAAATGCTCAAAAGTGCCTTATTCACTCTGTATCCAATGGTCCTTGTTCTGCCCATCAACAAAATAAACAGTCATGCAGGTCTAAAACCCAGGACCCTATACATCATAGTCTTAGTAGTTAACCACAAAGCCATGACAGAAGTACAGAAGAATGAGGCATCAGCATACAAGTCTTCACCATAGTAAAACCAAACTGAACCTGTGGAAGGAATCATTATACAAACATATGTGCCTTAACCCACTACATAACATAAATATGTGAACTGGAGTAAAGCAGTAAGCCCAGAAGTCAGGTGTAATTGTAATAGAGTGTTGAAGTCCCCAATAAAACACAAGGACCCCATACAGTGTATGTACACATGAATCATGGATACCAGGCATACATATAAGGTGTAATGAATAATAACTCAATGCCAAAAAGGAATTATAATGCAAAGTCTAATGTAAGCAACACTAAGCATTGCACAGGCCAGCTTAGGAGATGTAAAGTGTAGGCCAGCTAACTCAATGTGCCCAGTGTTATACCCATTTAAACAATGCCAACCATAGGTAAGCAGGTTTGCCCATAGCCTAGCCTTTTCAGAACTGGCCAATCACAGAAAAGTGCAGGAAATCAGCCCTACTTAAACCCAGGAGGTGGGAATACATCTCATAACTGGTTGTAGCTTCCACTTTCAGGCACAATGGCAGTAAGGAGATAAGGTGTGCACTTTCGGGCGCAGCACTGGTGCATCCAGGAGTCCAGAGTCATGGCAGAACTCCTTGTCAAAGACCATGATCAGAGACTGCTGCAGGGCCAGTACCAGGGCTCCCAATATAAGGCAGAGGCCTGGGACCGTCTCACCTGTGACCTCACCTGTGCCACTGACATACCCCAAACTGGTAAGCAGGTCAGGCATCACTATCCTGACCTGAAGCTGTATAAGGAGGACCTCTTGGACCAGTGGATCCAAGATGCTTGAGCGGCAGGGCATGTTCCAGTTGTGTGTAAGTATCACCCCACTATGTGTGTAATAATTGCCAGCTCAGGTATATCATGGATAGTTATGGCTAAATATTTGTCTTATGTCCCCCACAGCTGCAATGGAGTGGGCAGTATACCAGGAGGCCCATGTCAGTCACCTGGCAAGGCTGTAATGTGAGGCAGGTCAGTAATACTCATGCATTTACTGTCATAGGAAATAACACTAAAAGTATTAGAAAATCATTTGCCTGTATAAAACCTGTATTGTTCAAGGCAAGTACTGCATACAATGGAGAATATGGCAGGAAGAGTCTCATATAGTATGTATATAAATAAAAGTGTAACAGCCTGACAATAAAGGTCTAACTGTTGGACTGCATGTGTATTCTCTGGTATCATACAGTAATGTAGATTTGCAATCATTTAATAGTACTGTTGTATTAAATACTGTTACCCACACCATGCACCATAAACTGAATGTGTAGGAATGCCTGTGTATGACTGGTGTAATCTCCAGGGGCCATTTAGCACAATTGAGAGACACTTAGGCAGACAATAGGGAAAATGCAGACAACAAAACCCAAATAGCACATGCAACTGAGATATGAACTGTTGTTTTGTTTAGCACACACAGCCATGGTTTGAATCCTGCCAGTGGTAGTAGTCTGCATACAGAATCATACCCCACAACTGTACAGATATGTCCAGAATGTCCAGTAAAATGGCCCATATATGTTGCCTATCAACCTGTCCTCCTGGGAAATCAGTGGGATGACCCCAGACGTATAGGCAGCAAACAGGAAATATAACTGATTGACACACATCTGAGAACAAAGCTGGCACACTAGCAACTCCCCAAAAACTTATGAGACTAAGAAGCCACGTATGTCCCATTTACACCCCAACTTGTCAAGCTGTGTCCAGAGTGTGTACAGTAACAGAGTGAGATGTATGTGCATAATAGTAATGTGGAATCTGGTAATGTGTGTGGGAGCATTCAGGTAGTGCTAACAAACATTTCTCCCACAGGTCTGCCAGATACCAACACTATGCTCCGAAACACAAGAATGATACCCTGTACTGGTACTGTTTACATTGGTATCATATGGCATTGAGACTGATGCAGTTGCACTGAATAATGAGGTATTACACATCTCTGTCGCCCACACTGTCCTACAAAATATTACTGTCTAGGAGAGCTGTATAAGAGTGTTGTAATACAAGGTCAGAATGCAAAAGCACAGGGGATTAATAAGACAGAAAGCAGATAGGAGATATACAGCAATATCTATATAGCAAACACAACTGTGATGGACAGTGTTTAAGTTGTAGCAGACACAGCCATGGTCTGAATCCTGGGAGTGGATGTAGGATACATACAGAATCATACCCCACAACTGTACAGATGAGGTCCGAATGTCCAGTATATGGGCCCATATCTGATGCCTGTCCCCCTGGTAAGTCTGTGGAATGATCCCAGATGTTTAGCCAGCAAACAGGGAATACAAGTGATTGTCAAAAATCTATGAGAACAAACCTGTCACTGTAGCCCCCCCCCCCCCTCGAAACTGTTAGGAGAGTAATATTTCAAGTATGTTCTATCTACACTCCCATGTTGTCAAGCTGCAGCCAGAGTGTGTACAATAACAGAGTGAGATGTATGTGCATAATACTAATGTGTAATCTGGAAGTTTGTGTGGCAACAGTCAGGTAGTGCTAAAAACATTGTTACCACAAGTATGTCGGATATGAGCACAGTACTGAGAAATAAAGACCATTATAACCTGTGCAGGTACTGTTCACTCTGGTATTGTAGGGAATTGTGAGTTTTGCAGTTTCTCTGAATAATAAAGTATCACTGATCACTGTCACCCACACTGTGCTACATAATATAACTGTGTAGGAAAGCATGTATATGTGTGTGTCAGGTAACTAAAGGTGGAAAAGGGCAATATTCTAGATATGTCTCGGCACACCAGCATGTGGTCAACACATGGCCAGAGTCTGTGCAGAAAGAGTTGGATAGCTATGTGCACAATATCAACCCCTAATCTGGGAGTATGTGTAGAAACAGTTAGTTAATGTTAACAAACATTCCCTTCACAGGTATACCAGGTAAGAGGTGTATACTGCAGGTAAAACCAGTTCATGTGTAACAATGATGACACCCATATCACTGTCCAAACTAAGGCTATAGGGTAGTGTAGTAAGACTTGTAAGGTACAGATAACAGCACTGACTAGGAAAGTAATGTGGACTACAGGAATATACTAGTTGTTAATTGACATCTCCCCCCCCCCCCCACCATATCTTCAACAATAATCAACATACCCACCCCAACTGGTATGTAATGTTGCCTAAGATCTGATATTGTCCAATTGTTTGATAAATATTTTAATTGTTCCTATGCATATGCTATACTGAATTATTCCAACATTGGTGGCATGGTGTCATCAATGTACCTGCATGCTGTTCTAATTACCACTGTGGTCCCATATATGCATGTATTCTGTTTACTATGGAACTGTTCTGTATCTGGTGTCTGGGTTAATGGGAATATCTATGCATGCTGTTATACCTAACCATGGAATGTGTTGACTATTACTACCCCACATATGATAATGAAATCTAAACACTATTGCACATTTGAGAAGGCCGGTCCCAGCGGACCCACATGTCCCACCTCAGCTGGCCATGGCCCACACAAGCAAATTAAACTAGTTAACAAAAAACAGCCAGAGATGCTAAAACAGTCCATTTAATAGTAAGCGCTTTTGAAGGAGTCAGTGCCACAACTTCTTCAGACAAAGAAAAAAAATAAACCAAACATTTAAATACACAGAGTATGCAATTATTCAATTATCCAGTAATTGTTTTTTACATAATTCAGTCTTACTATCCCTACTTCAACATTTAACTACATATCTTAGTGTTAAAATTATACATTTCATCCATAATACCATTAAATATCAAAAATGAATTAAAATTTGGACTTCTATATCACTTAGACTTTGTTTAAATACATAAAATTACATAACAAATGTACATAAAAAAAACAAATATACTTAAAAAAGCTTTAGTGCAGACTTACAAACCCAATTGTTATGAATTAATGGTTTGTCCTAACTATGTGTGTATAAAACTAATAATTTATTTTCTTCTTATTGTTGTTATTTTTATTTATATTTATTACTGAAAACAAATATATAAATATATATACACAAATATACCTAGATTGTTTACCAGCTTACAACCCATATACATACTAACATATATAAATAAATAAATATCAATTATCTAGTCAATGCTTTTAGTTTTAAAATGCTTTTAATTGATACATGTTCATTGAGGCCTGGTGGAATATAGGCTATAGTACGAATTTGCCACATTAATTCACTTTCTTCCAATTTAAGTTCCCAAGGGCCTCCCCTTAATTTACATTCCACTTGATGTATAACAGCGTACTGAAAACTATGACCAGGATTTTCAATAATATGTTTTGTTAATGCACTGGTAGTCACTTTCTGACTAATACAATATTGATGCTTGTAGATCCTCTGTTTAACCTTTCTATCGATTTTACCAATATAGTATGAAGGACATACGTCACTAATAAATTATTAGCTTTATACACACATAGTTAGGACAAACCATTAATTCTTAACAATTGGGTTTTTAAGTCTGCACTAAAGCATTTTTAAGTCTATTTGTTTTTTTATGAACATTTGTTATCTAATTTTATGTATTTTAAACAAAGTCTAAGTGATATAGAAGTCCAAATTTTAATTAATCTTTCATATTTAATGGTATTGTGGATGAAATGTATAATTTTAACACTAAGATATGTAGTTAAACATTGAAGTAGGGATAGTAAGACTGGATTTCTAAATATCTTTGATATTTAATGGTATTGTGGATGAAATGTATTATTTTAACACTAAGATATGTAGTTAAACGTTGAAGTAGGGATAGTAAGACTGAATTATGTAAAGACCAATTACTTGATAATTGAATAATTGAATTCTCTGATTGTGTATTTAAATGTTTGGTTTATTGTTTTTCTTTGTCTGAAGAAGTTGGGGCACTGACTCCTTCAAAAGCGCTTACTATTAAATGGACTGTTTTAGCATCGCTGGCTGTTTTTTCTTTACTAGTCTAATTAGTTTTGTGTGGTTTGTGGTTTGCTAATGGCGAGCGATGCAGGAGGAAATTTGCAGTCCTTGTGTACACAACAGGACAATGGAACTTTAAATGTTTCTAATGCTCCCACAGAGGTGAATGCCATAGGGAACCTTATAGCTTTGGTGCAGCTATTGTTGGATCGAGTGGATAGCCTGACTCAAAGAATGGATGAAAGAAGTAACGCTAATGATTTTCAAAATACACAAATGGCTTCAGCACAGACTAATCAAGTTCATTCAGGTGAGTCAAGTCGCCTGTATTCAGAAGTGTCTAATTTAACTACAAATAATGTTCAGCGGAATGGTTTGGGTAATAATAATATTTCTATTAATGGTTTGAGTAACCGACAAGGAAGTGCACAATTAACACCAACATCGGGTGCTATTCCTACGATGGCTGACTTTCTCAGTTCTCCCCACTTTTTTGAAGAGGCACCTAATACTAACATGCAGGAGCCAAACCTCAGGGAAAATTCTATGAGTAATTTACTCAATGATTTTGATCAGAAATTGTTTAAATGCTGCAAATTGCAGCTTGAAGTGGCATACCTGCAGGAGTGTATCAACAAGAAAATCATTCCTAGAGGTTTGCACCGTGGCACTGCCCTGTAGGACTAGTGGAGAATTCAGTTTTTCATCATGAATTGCTTACCCTTTTTGATAGGCAAGGCATGGAATTTCTACAAGTATTAATTAAACAATATTGTTCAGAAATTAATTCCTACAAATCTGAGCTAGAGATAATTGAGCATTCCATTAACACCGATGCTGAGTTTCCTAAGTATAAATACGAGTATGCCAGGATTTTTTACAAGCATAGAGGCTACTTTAGCAAAATTAATAGCAACTAAGAAAAAGAAAACAAAAGAGATATTAATGAATACTTGAACAATAAATCTTATCCATCTCCCCCAAGGATTTTTCAAACTTCTATAAGTTCACAGGGCATATTTGATCAATGGTTTGATGGGGATGATGTGAACATCGAGGAGGGTGAATCTAGTGCAAAGGCGGAGGAGATAGTAATGCAGGCACCACCGTTGTGCCATAGTGAGAGAACTACAAAAAACAATCAACAAACAAGTAATGCACAACGTTTTGATGCCTGACAACAGGCTGGGGTAATTAATGAGGACAATGTTAACACAAATAACCAACGGGATTTTCAGGGGGGTCGTGGCAACCAACGCAAAAATTCGAACAACAACAGGAACCAAGGGCAGAAAAGTAGCCATCAGAATCGGAGAAAGAGATAATTGAGGCCCCACAAGATGGACTAGAAATTCTTGTAAGTTCTGAAGGGGACTTCAAAATATTTAATTTTACTGATTTAACCATCGAATATGATATGGTTGAATTGTTTGCAAAGGGACTGACATTTGTACCTGATAGGAGAGCTGATTTGTCAAGACCATTATACATTTAAAATTATTCATACGTAAACTGAACCTTACTTGTTTAATGGGGTCAAATTTCTCACTTACTAATAGTTTAAGAGTTTCTAGCCTTTTCAATCCGCCTTTGCATGAAACGCTTGCAATGTTTGAAAAAATGTGCAAAACGGATTTGATGACTGTACTTAATAAGACACAGATTGGTAGAAAGCCTAAAAATGAACATTTCTGTTAATAAAATTGACTTCGTCCACTTATTAAATATGTGTAATATTAGGGTGATGAAGCCCGATAAAGGTGGGGGGTTGTTTTTTATGGATCAAACTGATTATAATAGGAGAATGGAAGTATATTTGGCCTCAAATGTATATAAGCAGGTCAGTATTAATGAAGTTAATGGTGCATATAGGAAGATTAGGGGCATACTTGAAGACCTGTTTTTGGAAGGGACAATTGATATAGATGCCTTTCAGTATTTAACAATGCCAGCACCCATTATTTCTTCCTTATTTGGTTCTCCTAAACTCCATAAGGATTATACCAACCCTCCATTTAGACCTATAGTGGACGGTAGAGGGTCAATTACATATGCTTGTGCCAAATTTGTAGATAGCATACTGAAACCACTCATTAAAGATGAGCCGCAAATATGTTGCGACTCATGGAATTTCTTGGACAACATCAATAAATTGGAATATAACGATAATTATACCTTTCCCACCGTAGACGTAAAAGATTTATATATGGTAATCCCACAGAATTTGGGGTTAGAATGGGTCCAAGAATTTATGACTACAAAAAAATCAGAAGAAAGGGATATATATCTGGTGGAAACACTTTTGGATGTGGTGTTGTCCAATAATGACATGATTTTTAATGGTCAATTATATTTGCAGAACACAGGAGTCGAGATGGGCTCACCTTGTGGGGGGAGTTTTGAAAATTGCGGAATGGCACATTGGAAAACAACTTTGTTGTTTAAGAACACCCTATTTCAAAATAATGTGATATGGCACACTAGGTACCATGACGATATGTGTTTCATTTGGCAAGGTGAAGTAAATGGTATAGATGCTTTTATTGAAAGTATTACGAAAATGACCAGTTTTTTAGAATTCACTTATCAGGTAGGTCTGGGATGCATTAGCTTTTTGGATGTTAACTTGTCCAAGGATAGAGCTAACCAAAGGTACAAAACTAATATATTGAGGAAGCCCACATATTCAAATTCTTTCTTACATTTTTCAAGTAGTCACCCTTACCATCAAAAGAAAGCTGTCATTAAGGGACAAATTGTAAGGGCAGCTAGGATGGTGTCAGAGGATAGAGACTATATGATCGAATGTAAATTGTTGAAATCTCTGTTTTTGAAAAGGGGCTACCCTGAATGTTTCTTAGACACTATTACTGATGAGGTGAATTGTAAAAGATCTACAGGGCATTTTAAGCCATTATTGTATAAATGTATACATATATAGATATAAATATACATGCAAATGCCTACATCTATAGATATATATGTCTACATCTATATGTCTAAATATTTACAGCAAGTTTTATATATATATATATATATATATATATATATATATATATATATATATATATATGTAAGCAGATATATATATATATGTAGGTATATACGGACATAGTTATATTTATGTAAGCAGATATATATATATATCTATATAGGTATATATGGGCATACATCTGTAGATAGTAATGGGAAAATAACTAAAACATATTTGGCCACATGCACCGTTAATGGGGTTGAGAGGCCCCAAACAATATACGTCTTGTATGAATAGGTATCCCCCCCCCCCACAGCCAAACACGTCTGCCCTGCAATATACTATCAAGTGTTGCAGAACCCAAAACCAGGACCTGACATGACATGGGCACAAGATGTTAACAGTACTACATCCCACCTGTATGATGTCAGGCTTTTATCGGTAACATATCATGCAGTACAGTATGGCTCCCATAGGAAATGTACAATGTGGAAGCTATCAACATCCCTAGGATACATATACAAAACAGTGAAACTTCTGTGTGGAAGATTTTCAATACAGATAATATCTAGTTAATCACTGTATACTAATCAGATCAGACAATAAGTAGAATAGCTATACTGAGTCAAGTCAAAATATAATAGAAAATATATAATTCTACAGCATTACTAAGTATTTGAAAGTAATCCAAGCAAGGCAGGCAGTCTGTTTCTAGTCGAAAATCCTTTATTAAGTACTTAATAAAGGACTTACTTAATTAAAAAAGGTTTTTCGACTGGAAACAGACTGCCTGCCTTGCTTGGATTACTTTCGAATACTTAGTAATGCTGTAGAATTATATTTTCTATTATTACTTTTGACTTGACGAGTTTACGCTGCTACTTCTACTACTGTCTGATCTGATTAATATACAGTGATTAACTAGAAATATATGGACTGAAAATCTCACAGAGAAGTTTTCACTGTTTTGTTTTAGACCCACTACACTTTGGGTTGTTTTGAGACTTCGGGGATACCACAGAGATTACTTGTTTTTTAGGATACATATACACAGACACATATATGCAGATACAGATATACACACACATATATAGATATATATATATATATATATCTATATATATATATATATATATATATATATATATATATATATATATAAATATATATATATATATATATATATATATATATATATATATATATATATATATATATATATATATATATATATAGATAGATAGATATACATTTATATGTGACTACACATACACACGCAGAGATCTGTACAGTAAGATACATACGTAGAAGGTGCACACAATATGGAACAGCCACTATGCCTACAGTTAACACCTTAACAACTAGACACTGTATGAGTCAACCATACAAATCAAAATTGTTTCCTGCAACATATACCCACAGAGAGGTAATAGGATATAATACCGCACACAAGGTTGCATAAATGGAATACCTTTATTTGTGTACTATTGCAGTTGTATATGCCATGTCATATACCTGTTCAGACACTGACATCCATATAAACAGAGTAATGCAACTGCGAAACAGTTATACTAATACAATAGTCTGGAAAAGTTTACAAATGTTGCTGTCCAGGCCGAGCCCTTCAAATAGTACAATAATAAAGACAGACTGAGCCACAGGATACCAAAAAATCAACAGTAAGTAATGCAGGTATATAGTTCAGCAGCCTCTATCTACACTCTGTACACAATCACTAGGTGGTAACGACCTCAGTTGACACAATGGGATGTAACTGTTACATAACAAGGCATAACTGACACCATCACAAGCACACTGACAAACAGAACAGTCTGTATGGCAGGAGGCAGTAGGCGTGCCTTAACCCAATTTATGTTATTAATTTAAATATAGGTAAATTGTATGGAAATGTACATCCAGATACCTTATGGCAGCTCACCCCTGATACCCCCACATGTTGTAACTGCCTAGGTTATTTATGGTGAATCCCCCCTTAGGCTCAATAATACAGGGCCATATACCACTGTTACATACACTGGCTTCTGGAGTGCATAAGGGCACACATTTATTGTGTAGGTGAAGCCCACACATACATGGCCCCAGTCCCACCATACATTTCCTATTGGGGAATGCACATGTACCTGCATATATAGGGGTCTATATTATAACATTGAAGTCTTACAACTTTGAATGTTATAATATCGAAACCATTAGAGTGAAACAGCAGAAAACCGAACAGTCAGAATAAAAAATTCTCTGTTCCAACAAACATACACACAACACAAGCACATCAAAATAAATAATTCACACACATACACTTCACAAAACCCTACACTAAACCATACATACACTAGCTATCCGCTTAGCTTAACCCAACCCTAAACCTAAGGTTCCTAACTATCGCACACTCACCTTACCTGCTCCCTAACCCTAAAGTCCCTATCGCACACTCACCTTACCCGCTCCCTAACCCTAAGGTCCCTATCGCACACTCACCTTCGTTCACACACTTACCTTAACCCGATCCGTAACCTTCACTCCACAGTCAAAGAAATAGCAAAGCTGCAGAAACGGCCCACCGAATACTTTTCCTAGGAAAGTATTCGGTGCTCTGCAGCTTTGCTATTTCCAGCGTTCACTCTAATGGGTTTGATATTATAACATTCAAAGTTGTAAGACTTTGATGTTATAGTATAGACCCCATATATAGCAGGCTCTACAGACATATCACAGCACACAGTAACAGCACATCAGTCTGAAAGTACATAACCACAGCCAATGTGAACACAGCCACAGCCACGTATGGTACGCTATATGGACTATTTGTTCAAAACCATCCTCATATGTGCCACTCACACACTAACCCTACATATACTGGGCTGTTACACAGTGTGGTCTGATGGCTTTCTGTGGTATGGGACATGTGTGTGTATGGCCCTACAAACATGTAAGCTGATCAGGTACCATACAATGGAGCAGCATGTAACATCACATAGAACGGGACCAAGAACAATGCCATCTACCACAGTCTGTACACAGGCCAATGTATATATTATCAATACACACACTGTCGACATTCACCTTACGTACACGGACCTCAGTACTGTACACACAGCCACAGAATGTCCAGGTGATATCATCAGATATAACCCCTACTGTATATAACATGTGTAGCAGTCTGAAATCTCTCTGTCTTGTTATCAGTTATGATGTCACTAATTATGGTGTACAGCACATATGCACCTCTTACTGCATGACATATGTACAAAGGTTGACAGAGTTGTGGCCGGAGGCACATACACAGGGCTAATATTGACATGTTGCTTTGATAACCTCATACATTTACTGTTGTAACAAGGTTTGTTGCAACATATGTCCTATGAGGGATATGAAGTCAGTAACTCTCATGGTTGTCACCATCTACAGACTGCAATCCTCACACTGCCTTCCACAGTCCACAGATAGGTGCTCCGTGGGTAATACATGAAACAAAAGGCACCACACACTGCCCAAACTGCAGATGACCCTACAGGTGGGGTTCCTTCATAAACATACCATTTACGTGGCAGTTATTAAAACATGTAGGACAGCCATATCCACACTCACCCTGTTAAACCAACATTACTCCAAATGCAGTATAGCAGAACTTACAATCTGTAGTCAAGTCAGGCACATCCCACTCCTGTGTGTTTTCCTGTTTCCACAGTGTATGTTGTTATAGGTAAATTCCCAATCCATCTGAGATGCTGTTTGCTAAGCAACAGAATGAGCTCCTTCTCACAGTGAATGAAAAGACCCAACACCAACATGATGTTCCTAGATAATGGAGTGTCTTTCCATGCAATCGGCAATGGGAATGTTAACACAGCTGCTCCACATGCAATCAGCTAAAGGAGGGCTGAAATTCATGCAGTGGCCATCAGCTGATCATGAGCATCAATTAAAATACACATGCTGCTACCTAAGCAAAGCAGGTGTAGGTCTCCACATCCACCAGAGAGGGAGTGAGAGAGGCAGACAGAGGCAAAGTAAAGTCAGGGAGGGGTGGGAGAGTAAAATGTAAGCATGTTTGTGTCACACACCTACCAGCACAGGGTATCAACCCCCTGATGACTATGTTGTGCTATCACATTTCTATACAGTTATCGGATGCATCACATAGGATACATGTTGAGAAACCTTCAAAACATATATGTGACGGTGAGTGGCATCTGCAACAGGGATATGGTAGCTATACAGAAGGTGTAGTACATGTCTGTCCACATGAACAGGTGCCAGTATCAACACAGCCACACTTCAACAGGGACGCACACACATTGACACACATGGCAGGGCCAGGAATACAACTCATCACTAGTGAGATTGCCACAACACATTATTGTACAGGTATCACATGCACCACAGGGGTCATACAGAGGTTATATGGGCAAAGGGGTATGTGGAGTTGTCTGACATTGGACAGCATGCTTCAGTATGCCAATGGGGATTGTAGTGAGTGTGAATGTGATCATAGGCATCATACAACAAACACACACATACACACACACACACACACACACACACACACACACACACACACACACACACACACACACACACACACAGTGCCAGTACTTACATGCATGGGTGCATTGCTTCACGGGTGTGTAGTGGTTGACTGTACCAGACAGCTATACAAGGCTAGATGATGGGTATGCCTTGGCATCAGCCCACATAGCAATGGTCTGCACTGTGGCTCAGGGGTGTAGTTTCTGGATTTGCCCACACAGGTAGGTATTGTATTCAACATCCAGTCACCTGGGTGACTATTGTGTGTGGCCAATGCTGTGCACTGCTTCCCATGTACGTGTTCCTTAGTCCATGACCTGGACAGTGTCTGGGATGTGCACACCTCCCACATGCATGTACAGTGACATGTGGAACTGTACCTGGGGTGCCTGGCCCATGTTGTATACACAGATTATCATCAGATGTGCCAGTCCTGGCCTCATGTGGTGGGAACTGGTAATGGACAGCAGGTTTACCCTGCACTGAAATTGATAGCATGATACCAGCATTCCCTGGTGTCAGTGGCATCTGTCCATACAGAGCATGTTTTCAGGCATGGTATGTCCTTTTTGGGTCACATCTGATGGCACCACAGGTGTTGCAGGTGTCCAGTGGGGAACATGGGGAAGATGCACTGTCGGCATGTACATGTCTATTGCACAGATGGACAGGGTGTCATGCCCTCTGTAGCTCACAATCACACCATGGTTACTATCAGTGGGCATTATGCAGGGTACTACCAACATAGCGGCTGTTGCCTAGACAAGTGTGTATGTATATGAGACATGGGTTGAGAGTGTTCTCTGGGTAATACTAGGGTTGAGTCACACCCAAAATGAGCTAGCAAGTATGGCAGGTGCAAACGGCCAAAGAAATTCTGTAGATATCCAAAAAGAGCCAGCACCACCAAGGACACAAGCTTCAAATAAAACTTATTTAATAAGTATATGTATCAGACCAGTTTTGGCATATAGCCTTCATCAGTGATGAAGGCTATATGCCAAAATTGGTCTGATACATATACTTATTAAATAATTTTTATTTGAAGTTTGTGTTCTTGGTGGTGGTGGCTCTTTTTGGATAATACTAGGATTGCTAACTTTGTTTGCCTGTCCTTGATGTCACATGTAGGGTTATGGATTTGTACCCCAGCCTCTCGACTATTTCACATCTGTTATCCCTGTACAGTGGACATTGTGATATATACTAGGGCCACCATATAAGAAATCTGCAAAACCCACTCCACATTGAGGCAGTTGTTACAAATTCACAACCACCTCCACACAGGATACAAGTCACAGACACACATGCACACAGACCTGTCCTGTCTGGGATTAAAACTCCTACCTTAACTAGGTTATTAAACTACAGCGCTACACAGTTATAGGTTGGCCATGGAGATTACTGGAGTACTTCTTCCCCAAAGGTGTATTTCACAATGAATGACATTAGCAGGATTGCCAAAGTAGGGCATTTGAAGTGTTGTGAGTGTGGCTAGGCTGAATTGCATTGCTCCCTACACAGACATTGAAACACACACAAATCATCTACAACTGACATCTGTGGGAATAGAACCCTGCCAGAGTTCTATATCACACTAAAGCATGACACTGTTACAGGACACACCATGGGGATTATTGGAGTACTCCTTCCCCAACGGTATATTTCACACTGAATGACATCAGCAGGATTGCCAAAGTAGGGAATTTGAATTGTAGTGAGTGTGGCTAGGCTAAAATGCATTGCTCCCTACACAGACATTGAAACAGACACAAAACATCCATAGCCGACATGCATTGGAATAGAATCCCTGCCAAAGTTCTATATCATACTACGGCATGATGCTGTTATAGGACATACCACAGGGATTACTGGAGTACTTCTTCCCCAAAGGTGTATTTCACAATGAATGACTTCAGCAGGATTGCCAAAGTAGGGCATTTGAAGTGTAGTGAGTGTGGCTAGGCTAAAATGCATTGCTCCCTACACAGACAGGGACACACACACACACACACACACACACACACACACACACACACACACACACACACACACACACACACACACACACACACACAATTGCCATAGTTGGGATTAGAACTCCTACCTAACTAGTTCATCACACTATAACAGTACACAGTTATAGGATGTGCCATGGAGATTACTGGGCTACACTTTTCCTAAAGGTGTATTTCACAGTGTATGACATCAGCAGCCTTGACAAAGTAGGGCAATTTCATTGTAGTCAGTGTGACTAGCCTAAAAAGCATTGCTCTTTACACAGAGACACACACACAGTTGCCATGTCTGGGATTAGTACTCCTACGTAACTAGTTTATCACACTACAGCAGTACACAGTTATAGGAAGCACCACAGAGATTACTGGCCTACACCTTTCACAAGGGTAGATTTCAAAGTGGATGACCTCAGCAGGCTTGTTATAGTATGGCTATGGGGAGGGCAGTTTGTGTGCATGGGCCATAACCCATTCATCTAGAGGTTGACACACCACATGTGGGCACACACAGGGTTATATTCCACAGGTACGTGTATACAGCTGCTAGATGACTACTTCCTTGTACAGTTATGTTGCACAGCTAGCACTTGCACCACATAGTCCGTAATGCTGACAGATACCAGTGGCTAAGGTCTACAGTAAGTGACATCTGAACTGCATGTGGTTGTAGCCATTTGGCTGTGTGCTGGGTGGGACAGGCCTCATAATGGATGGGCCCTTGTAACAGTAACTCTCTTCCACACATCTTTGTATGTCTATTTTTGGTTTATTATAGTGTGTTGTCCTTGGGTATATGCCTGTATGCCTATCCAATGTGTGTGCGTGCAAAGCATGAGTGCTTCATATTGAGGAATGTCTGCACTAACAACTACAACTGCCAGATATGTCTGGTCCACTTTTGTTTGCAGGCATGGCCTCCATTTGTTTAAGTCTGTGAGCATACCCAGTATGACCTTTTGGTATGTTGTTGGCTGACATTGCCTTAATTTCTCCAAGTGAGTGAGCATGCCCAGCATGCCCTTCTGTAATGAATGTGTGGATCAATTCCAGGTAGTTTGTACTGCAGTGCTGACCTTTGTGTTGTACACTTACAGGTAGCATACTGTTTCTGCAGGGCATCCGCCAATCATTTGGCAATATGGGGACAAATGGTGCAGGGGATAGTGTGTACAGCAGGTGATTGTGTCTGTGCTGCTTCAGCTGCATGGTACTGATTTTAGCAGAGATATACAGACATGTGTACTGTTATACACAGTGATGTTTTATGCCCTCATGTACTGTCAGGTGGACATTCTTGCTCACAGTGATGACTTAGGGGACAAGGGTGACTGCAGCTGTGTCTGGTATTGTGGGAAGACACCTATGTTTTCATGGTAAATTATGCCATTCTGAAGGGGGAGCTGCAGACACTTGGTGATGGGTTTGTGTATCTAGTTCAGCAACTTGGTACAGTGTTGTCAGAGGATCCCATACTCATCCACCCATCAACATGGCAGTATGGCCTTATCTTACTGTGGCAATGCCTCACAGATGTACAGATTTGCACAGGTTAGCCAGAGGCAAGGGCCATGCATCAGGACATTTACCCTATTGTGGTGTATGGGCAGGTGTTTAGCCACCCATTTATGTGTTTGCAGCCAGGGATAATGTGTGCACACAGCTTGGTGTTGGACCCTGAACATTCCAAGCTGCCCATGCTCCCACACCCCCTCTGTTATTCTAACATCTTCCATACATTATGCATACATTCTCTGATAATTTCCCTAAGGGTATCACCACATCACAGGTGTGTGTTATTGTTGGTCCACAGTTCATGCAGTGGGACATGGTGGACATGTTACTGTGGTTGTCCACATGGCCTTGCATATGGCTTATGTGGAGTGTGTTATGTTGTTATTTGGGTGTCCATAACATAACATGCATTGCTAGTATGTGTGAGACATGGGCCTTTGGGAGGTGCCTGTGGGGTATTAGGTGTTGGTGCAGGCCAGATGTGGCAGGCCATTGCATTCTGTCAGTCCTACAGTCCCAGACCATCATACAGTATATTCCCCTGGGGTGACAGAGTAGGTGTGATAGTTGTTCATGCCAATACCTTCTATCAGTGTTGATCAGGTGGTGTGGATGCTGGCAGGGTGCTACCTACAGCTAGGAAGACACCTGCATGGGACACCTGCACTACATGCTGCAGTCTTCTGTTATTGCCATATACAGGTGGGGTCTTACTGTACCCATTCTCTACAGCAGGGATATTGCCAGAGAGGTACCTGTGGGTGGTGTTTGCGGGGCTGGGTGCATGTGTGCTTTGGACACTACTTGCATCTGACGCACAGATATGCATGGGGCATTACAGTTATGCTGGCATGTGAAGGTACATCAGCTGATCCCCAATACATCAGTCCAACCTCTTTTGTGATCTGCAGGTGTTCAGGCAGACATCACCAGTATCCACTACTACAGGTCCAGTTACTGTGATTCATACCTATATGTACAAATCCAAGGGTGTCTCTATTTCACAGTGACACAATATATACTGTATGTCTGGGGTACTTTACCCTGTGTACTGCTTGTATATCTAGCCCAACAGCCATGCCATGTCAGTCTTTCAGATGGTGACACATATTACCACCATACATTTACAATGGCTTACTACTAGCATGTGTTATAGTGGTGGGGATTGTCTTTGGCACTGCAGTCATGAGGGCTTGTCCCTGTAATCAGCAGTAGTGGCCAATGGCCACCAGATCTTACTTCAACATGCATACATACTGACCACTCTCACACATTATGAAACACACACCATCCTAACACATACAGACCTGCATATTGTGCAAATGCTACAACCTATCCTGTTACCTTGGCCACCTCTGGGCATCTGTGCTTCACTCATATTACACTTACTCATACATGTTACTATATTTCTACACAGAATTGGGGGTACACACCTGAGTGTCACTACATTTCTACACTGGATTGGGGGAAGGGACAGACCTGTCTGTTTCCACATCTCTACATAGGCGTGAGGGGCACACCTGACTGTTACTACATTTCTGCATAGGATTGTGGAGGGGGACACCTGACTGTTTCTACATTTCTACACTGGATTGGGAGGGGGCACACCTGACTGTTACTACATTTCTACACTGGATTGTGGGTAGAGGCACACCTGACTGTTTCTACATGTCTACATGGGAGTGTAGGGGCACACCTGTTACTACATTTCTACATCGGATTTGGGGTAGGGGCACACTTGACCATTTCTACATGTCTACATGCGAGTGGGGGGCACACCTGATTGTTACTACATTTCTACATAGGGTTGTGGGGGAACACACCTAACTGTTTTTACATTTCTACACAGGATTGGGGGGCACATCTGACTGTTACTACATTTCTACACAGGACTGGGGGGGCACCTGACTGTTTCTACATGTGTACATGAGAGTAGCGGGGCACACCTGACTGTTACTACATTTCTACATAGGGTTGTGGGGGTCACACCTGACTGTTTTTACATTTCTACACAGGATTGGGGGGCACACCTGACTGTTACTACATTTCTACACAGGATTGGGGGGGCACACTTGACTGTTTCTACATTTCTACACATGATTGGGAGGCACACCTTACTGTTTCTACATGTCTACATAGGATGGGAGGGCACACCTGGCACTTGCACAAATTTGCTATGACTGTACTGGTATGTCAGGTACTCCATTTCATTCTGTATTCTAACCTATCATACTGACTAGAGGCATATCAGTGTGCTACAGGTCTTAGCTCTGGTTACCCTGCATATTAGTGTCTGACTTCCTACCCTTCAGAACTAACATCCCACTGCCTGACTTGCTGTAGTCTGTCCATGTAGGCCTGGTGGGAGGTTACCCATAGGCATCATTCAGAGGCCATAGCACAGGCTCTGTTTGGGTTTGTCTACACCTGTCCTGCTGACTGAGACTATTGTTGGGTATATGAACCCCTCTGACTGGCATGTGTGAGTCATATGGACACACATGTCACCCAGCACATTTCCTGCAGTGGGTTTTGTCACCTTGTTTAGTACTGGCTGCTATGGTAACTCCAGTATGAGTTACAGATGTCATGGTGCCACTATGGGTGTCTACTATCTGCTGCCATAACATTCAGCCACCCAATTCCCTTGCATGCTCACATACATACCATAGATGCAGGTAATGTCACATTCTACTCCATTTGGCAATTGGTAGGTTGATTGACTTACCTTGTGGGTGTGCCAGGATTGAGGATGGTGCTGGAGGGCTGCCTGTGTCGGATGCACATAGTATACTCCCTATACATGGTTGAGCACAGGTAGTGTCATGTTTGGCATCCCTTTTACTGTATGTGTGAGTCAGAGAGAGGTGTCATTCCCTGGATCCCTATTGTGTAATGTATGTGTTATGTATTGCCTCTTTGCCAAGGCCAGGGCATACTGGGCATGCCTCCATCTGTCTACTGGGGCAGGCTCAGATTGTTTCTCCTCCGATTCACTCTGTGCCTGTGCAGGCCTTGGCATTGGTGGGGGCTGTGTGGCCCTGCCCCATGCTGTTCCTGCTGCAGCTGTTTCCACAGGATCATATTGTGTAGCATGGCACATACCATAACGATTTGAGTACATGGAGCTGGTAAGTACTGCAAGGCTCCACCAGATGTGTCCAGACACTGGAACCATGACTTGAGCATCCCAAACACATTCTGTATTATATGTCTGGTCTGTGAGTGTGCCTCATTATGGCATTCTTGTTCAGGTGTGTGTGCGTTTCTGATGGGTGTCATCAGCCACGGCTCCAGTATGTAACCAGAATCCTCCACTAGGTGACCATAGGAGATATCCCCATTGGCAAATCTTTAGCACAGCTGCGTCAGATGCCAGATGTGGGAATTGTGATAGCTTCCAGGGCAGCCAGCACACACATTTATTATAATGCCCTGGGCATTGCATACGACCTGGCAGTTGATGGAGGGGAGGCCCCTGCAGTTGATGTAGGCCCTACCCTGATCACTGGGTGGTGCTTTGATGCATATGTGTGCAGTCTATAGCATCCACTACTTCAGGGTATTCTGTTATTTGGTGGAAGAGATGCACATTGCTGGCCAACACCTCACGGGTGTTGAGGAAATATATATGCTCACTGGCATGTGCTGACATGGCATCCAGGAACTGGTGGAATACTCTGGATGCCGATGCCTATGAGATCCCCATGATATCCCCAGTTGAGCTTTGGGAGGTACCTCTGGCTAGTATTCCTAGGCCTACACATACCTTTTTATCCACTGGGATGGGTTCCCCTCGGTCAGTTCGGTGTGTCAGGCATTACCGGCACAGCTCAACAATTTGCTGTAGGAGGTCCACATCCACCCTATAGCGCTCCACTATCTCCAGCTCTTGTAGCCCCTGGTAGGTTACCCTGGGTCTGTACACTCTTCTCCATCTCCTCACTGTGGACTGATCAGCAGCATTCACATCCTCACCATCCTCAGCCTCTTGCACATGTTGTTCTATGTTGCCTGCTGCAGCCCCTATCATTTTGTAGTTTTGTTTGTTAAAAGTTCCCTGCTTGTATACACCGGTGGTGTAGAGTATGGGAAAAACCAGAGGGGAAGGTGTTTGCATAGTTTATAGTAGTGTTCTGGGCTGGGCTGGTCTGCTGCCTGTGTAATTGGCTGATTCTGATACATTTCACCTGCCAGCTTTGCTAGTTCTCCTTGATTACCTTCCTACTGCTATTTTCTCTTCCCATTGCCTTCCTGTTTAAGCCCAGGGTGCGCCGTGCAAGCAGACTGCTCTAATGTGCACAGAGCTGCTATTTCTTGGTTTAACTTTTTTTTTTTCCTTTAAAAGCTGATGCATGGCATGCACACCCACTTTGGCAATGTAAAGAGTGCTAGACAGGCTCAGACACACCTCTTTGCTTAGCTGTGCTTAGCTAGGAGGAAACCTGAGCCACAGGGCTCCACTCTGCTTACAGTATGCCTGACCCCCCCCCCTCCACATGATGTCAGCTAACTCCTAGGCTTGCACCAAGCTATTCCTACTCTTACACTGTTGGAACCTGACTAGCATGCTGGGGAAAACTGGGATTCACTATCATTCTCCTCATTTGCATAGGTCTGCCTGCTAATGCGTAATTACATGTCTCACTCTGAGCCTCCCCCCTTAGCAACCAGTACTCACTGGCCACGTTGTCTTCTGCTTGCCATTGACTTTCATGGCAGAATAGTGATTTTAGTTAGAATGCTTATTTTAAGTTTATTTTATTACCCCCCCCAAGTTGATTTTTTATTTTGTAAGCTGTTTGCAATGCCAATGGCCTTATACTTGGCCATTGGCATGCTTCCCGACTGATATGCAGCCTTTATTTGGAGCTGTCATGGCTCCGTTTTTCGATTTTGCAGAAATGTACTCGGTTACTAACCGAGTACATTTCTACTGATTACACTAGTCCTGCATGGCCAGTTTCAAGCTTCCTGGATCGCAATTTCACCTCATTTGCATGGATTTCTCCTGCAAATGGGGTGATTTGCATACAGGGGCTTAGTCCGTGCATGCCCCTGTAGGCTGTTCCTGGATCGCATGGCAGACATATTGCCTGCTAGAGCTCCTGCACTAATCCTGCATACCGTACAAGGCATCGAGAATCTGGGGGACAGTGTAGAGCTGCTTACTAAGTCTAATATGTTGTGCTACCATGTAGGGTTTATTGAATCTGCTTGTGAATCTTTCAGACCTATCTTTTTCATCTTAGGTGTTCTATGGCTCTACTTTGAAACATCAAGTCCCAGCTTATTGAACGTCATTATACTAAGACAAAAATCATGGAAAAGGAAATACCATATAAAAACAAAAAGAAAACTAGTACTATGAGTACCCTGGTTTATTCAGACACAAGTAAAAAAAATGATCACAGTATTCACACTGCTTCTTCAGGCATCAAACTCTTCCTGCTACAAAGGTTACTTAAATACATTCAGCTATTCAATTATTGAGATATCACTGGATTTATATATATATATATATATATATATATATATATATATATATATATATGCACATATATACTTTTTGGGTGGAAAAGGAAATACGAAACAGCAAATTTTTTTAAGTAACCACTTGCCCAACATGCCCTTTTCTCTACTGTAGTGCAATTACAGAGTTGGTATATATATATATATATTTATATATATATATATATATATATATATATATAGTTGTGGGGATGGAAGGGGGTGTAGCGGTGGGTTTTACTTACTTCGGTTCATGTTTCGTGCAAGTTTGGGCAAATGTTTACTTACCACGGGAAAACTTTGCCATTCGATATTTCCGTTTTTGTTTTGGGAATATGGCATTCGGTAAACTGGGACTTGATGCTTCAAAGTAGATCTGTTCTACAGTTGGTATTCAGATAACATGAAATTGGGTAAACTGTTTATGTGTTTTATAGATAGGACATGTCTGCAAAACAACTTGACTAAATTGACCATTTGGGCACAGAAGAATAATATGCTGATAAACACATCAAAAAGTAAGTATATGAGATTTGGGAGAAATAAACTGAAAGGTATATATTTAATACATCCCACAGTGACTGAAACTATAGATTCATTTAAGGACCTTGGTATACGGGTAGATCCAGCTTTGAATTTTTCTAATTATATCAACCAATCGGTTAATGATAGTGAAGGAACTAAAATTGTATAAAGAGATTTATAAAGTCTAGAAAATCAGAAATGATGACATTATTGTTTGTTAATTAAATTAGATCCAAACTTGCATATGGAATAACAATATGGAAATCATTTAAGAAAACACAAATGCGTAACCTGGAAGGAGTACAGTGACAATATACCAAGGGCATCCACGGATGTGAAAATGTAAGTTGTCATGAAAAACTTGTACAGTGTTTCTTATAGATATTTAAGAGGAGATCTTATTCAGGTATATAAGGCATTTTGAGACAACTATCTCTGGGAATTTTTGGGGCTATCAAAAAGTTATAGAGAATCATCAGACAGCCTATGTAGAAGATTCCATAGGCATAAGAAGTGTACTAAACTGGATCTCTGAGAAAGCAGCTAATGCATGGAACAGACTACAAATTACATTAAAGCAAACACTAGTTTCGCTATATTTAAGAACAGCCTGGACACTTATCAAGGAAACAACTCTTTTGGTATATTTGTAGTCTAGAAGGGCATTAATGCCCATACTTAAATCTTTTCTTCATATGTATGTGTGCATGTGTTCAAGAGGAACCTGCATGAGTGGATGGGGCACCATAAATTCTTGCCGGGGATAGCACCCACAACCCTCCTGGACATGGGCAGTTATCACTAAATTCAGTCTTGTGTATTGACTGGTACCTCTATGGTATTGCATTGGGTTGAAACAGCTAGGTTTAAAATGTTCCCTGGGTCGATTACACAGTATTCTCCTAAGATCCTATGTATGTATGTATGCATGTATGTATGTATGTATGTATGTATGTGTGCATGTATGGAGAGCAAATTGCATGACTCTTCAGTGAAGTAAGCCATCATGCATGGAACAAAAAACTTACTCTACTTTTTTTTCTGGGGACTAGTGGAATTTGTCTATAGTTTTAGTTATGTCTAAAGTGGAGGGAAACATAGTCTTGCCTAAACTTTTCTCTATTCAATCCACTTTTTAGCATAGACTATGAGTCAAATTTGGAGATGTTATATAGTTTCTTGAAGTCATTACAAAACTTGGTGGTTCCATTATGCTTGGATATCCAGTGAAATGCATCTATTTCAATATGAGCCCCTGTTTGAGCTTTTTGTGTATCTTTTACTGAACTGCTAGATGTTGAGATTCTGGTATGCAATCATAGTTGTAGGTCGCACCTTTTCTCCAGGCACATTTTCAGTGTTATTCTGAATTAACTTGTTTTTGATGTGTAACCTTGAAAATATATTCAAATGCCTCCAGACAAAGCCTTAAAATTATGTTTATGGGACACTGATAGGTATTTCACCTATCTTGACTTCAGGACATAATGTGGAGCCTTAACTTATTTTGCAAATAAACTCACCGCACACACCCCTGTTTATTTTCAAGACTGCATTACATTTACATGGGATATGTGTTCTGGTTTCCTTTTTCTCAGTTTTCTCGCATTAAAGATTACTTTACTTTTCTTTTATGAAACTTGAAAAGGTCTTTGCCATATTTTAAAGAACATGTACTAGGTAATGTGCACGAAGACAAGCATTTTTTGCCATGCTTTAAACTGTCTAAGCAATTTACTTCTGTGGAATGATCCTTGTTATGCTTCCTGTGCCCTTTAAACAAACTCTCTTACTATAGGCATTATTGTTCTTAACCTCTTCTGTAGATCTATAAAATGAGCAATCATACTTTTAAAGGAGGTTTCTCCTCTTCCACATTTCCTTTGCTATATCTAGCAAACACCTGGGATGTCTGACATATAGCAGTTTAAGCATAATATATCCAGTTGAGATTTGGGGTAACTACTTTATGAAAAAGAGGAGATATGTGAGAAGTTTATCTCAACATTTTCAATTCTCTTACATGGCTCTCCACAGAATTTAAGATTTCAAATCTTTGAATAACTTACCTTTTAATGAATGACATACATAGGTCCTTACTAGCTTTACCTTAAATATCTGGCAAAGTTTGTGGATTACTCTGAATGTGAGTGTCATGGGCCATAAGAATTTCTCAGGGAGATCCTACAATGGAAAACGTAGTACCAGTTCCTTAGCTATTTTATTCTGTATAATTTTTTTGCAAGAGTATTACCTCAGGAGATTGTATTACAAAATCATGTATTGCTAGTATATACTGGTAACCATTGCCCAAATTCATAAGTGTACCTGTAATGTCTATTACTTACCATTATAATGGAATTTCTGTTATAAGCATGGTTACCAAATGGTTCACAAACCATGGCTTAGGAGCTCTCTTCTGACATGCTGAACAAGCTGCAAAAAATCTTTTATTTATTCATAATAGCAGTCCAATAAAATCCATCAAATATCCTGGTCTTTGTTTTATCCATCTCTATATGTTCAACTAAAAATTGACTATATGCCAGCTTCATTATTAGTGCTCTAAAAAGTTTTGGGAGCAAACAATGACTTACTACTTGTGTTCTTTCTTTAGTCATGATGTAGAGTAAGAAAGTTTGTAGTTAAAAAAAATATGGATATGAAATGTGTTTCTCTTCATGTTTCCACCAATTTCTCTGTTTATATTCTGTTACAGTGTATTTATGTCTATTTAGGGCATTTTTATAATCTACATGATTTATCTGTAGGTCAGTCACATCAGTATTAGTCATCAGTAGCCTATGTCAACTGGAAGGTATATTCTCACCCCCTTTTAAAGACAGAAACAGCTTGTTCCTAACATTCAAATCAAGTAAAATGGGTGATTTTCTTCAGTAGTTCTCTTATTTGCACTTTTTATAGATATTACTTTTGTTTCTGTCTGGCTCTGATCTGATGTAAAAGGAAAAAAAATGTACGCCTGTGTTCTAGTTCCCTTTTATTTGTTTCCTCACTATAGAATTCATCTCTCTCTCTCTCTCTCTCTCTCTCTCTCTCTCTCTCTGTTTTGCTACCCACTTCCCTTATGGTACTTTGAGCTACAGACCTCTACTTTCAGTTTCTGTTGCATTATTTTTTGTCTTAATCTCTGTTTTTTTTTTTTGTCTGTTCTGAACTTAGAATTTTTCACTGTCAGTTTTTGTACTGACTTTTCTTGTTACCTTACTTACTGGGGTATTTTGGTTAGATTCAGTGTCAGTGTTATCTAACCCATCCACCCACATTTTAATTCCATACTGTTTTCTTTGTTGGGTCTCTGATTGCATGTCTCCACCTACATTTTCAAAACTTCTTTGAATTCCAGAAGTCCTGGATAACTTTGCCTAAATGAATTTGCAGTTTTACTTGGCTACTTGTATTCTGATTTGTCACAATGTACACACATTATTACTTTGCAGTTTTTCAAAAGTTTTTTGCTTGCAGACATATTGTATTTTTATAATGTAATCATTCTCAATGAATCCAATAAGCTTCTTAACTCTTTGCCTTCTAGTAAAGTAGCATATTTAACAAGTTTGCTTATAACATAGATGATTATGATTAACTTACTGACCATAATATGCTTATTATGTGTTTGACATGTGGATGCCAAGAAATTTATATCAACATCAAAGCTTGAAGTGTGAGGCTTGGTATCCATATTGAGAATACATAGTAGTGGTTAATAGTTGAAGACCCACTCATAATTCTTTTTAGTACATGGAGATTTATCTTCTTCATATACTACTATACTACTAGATAGCAAAATAAAAAAAAATAAAGTTTTTTGCTGGCTTTCACATCTGGTAAAAAAAGTTGACAACTGCTGTCAAACAGAGTGCAGGAAACATCTTTATGCATTTTGTGTGTCAAAAAACACTCTCTTTTTGACTGACTCTAATCTTCAAAGAAGCAAGAAGAAATGAAATTGAAATGAAGCTGCTTGATGTTTTGCCACTGTCATTTGTTAGTTGACACTGTCAGCTATTAGTGCTTATTATCAGATGTGATCTTAACAGCACTTCAGGGCTGCTTAATCACCTTTCTATGCACTGCTAAGATTGAGTCTCATGCTAGAGTAGAGCTGAACTAGTTAGTCTTTTAATGGATGTCCATCCATAATCATGGCATTCTACACATTACAAAATAATAAAAGACAGACTGAACAATTCAACAATTCTTCGTGAAAGTCAGATTTCAGCATTTTCACACTCCATAGGCACACATTCAGATACATATTGTCTACCAGCCTATGTGCTAATATGACTACTTTTTATAAGTATAGCTCTGTTACCATTAATCCTGCACTAATTATGACTTGGAACACAGTATTTAAAGCAAAGTCTTCTAGACAGTAAAGCTCTTTTTGTTGAAGTGGATACAGACTCTATGATGAGGGCTTGTTTGTAGTCCTCCGTGCACTTTAGAATATGATATTTCTGCTAACAAGTGTTGTTGTGTCTTTCAGCTTTTCCCAGTTAGGGGTCGCCACAGCGGAACTCTGGTCCGATAATGATTGGTAGTTGATTTTTATTTGCCAAGTTACCAGCCCTGACGCACAACCTTCAACGAAGGTATGCCCATTCATGCATGTCTCCACGCAGAAGACGCTCTAGCTGAGAATTGAACCGGACAGCGTCTGACTGTGAGGTGACAACACTACCGCAGTACCACCACCGTGGATTCTGCTAACAAGTGTCCTACTAAAATTAGCCATTTTTAATTTTATCAATTTGACCCTAATAGCATTCATAGGATACACAGGAAATTCAATGCCATTTTAGTTGAATTACCACATTTACCTTAACAATACTCATCTTTAGGATTTGCTTCCCTTTTCAAAGAGTCATTTCTGAGGTAAATTTAAGTGCAGCCATCCAGTCATCCAAATTATATCTGAAGGAGGATATTAAATCTCATTGATTACCTTCAGAGAAAATTTATCCTAAAGAAAGGGGAAGCTCAGAGTGATGAATCTATCTCTTCAGTGTGCAATGTGTTCTGTTCATCTTTTAATGACAATGCAGGTTTCTGGTTCTAAGAAGAAACACTCGAACCACAGAATCAGTGTTGTTAGTGCTTTCGTTTACTCCACATAGGTAAACTTTATCAGACAATGTGTTAAAATTCATGATTCCTTATATAGAGGCTCTTAATCAACATCAACAGGAATTTAAAAGGACAGAACATTTAAAACAATACATAACCAATGCAAGTAAATAAAAGTGTATAAATGTATACATAATATGAAGTTATAAAGGTATATATATAATGTCTAAAGGCTTGTGTTCATAGATATAGAATTCACTAAAAAACACTTTATAAGCCATATTTAAACCATGAAATTGCACTCAAAATATTTAAGTATATTAAATATACATGTAAACTAACAATAAGCACCATTATCTCAACAATGCCTTCATTTTTAATATACTCCCAATAGAAATGGAATCATTCAAGCCAGGAAAAACTGTGGCATTTAATTTTAATTGCCATAGTAATTCCTTTTCTTCCAATTTTAAAGAAGAAGGCCCACCCCTAAAATTCTCATAAATTTTGTCAATAACTATAAATTCAAACTTATGATTGGGATGGGTAATTATATGTTTAGCTAAAGCATTGTTGGTGCTGGACTTCTCAATCGCGTAGAGGTGTTCATAGATTCTATTCCTAAGGAATCTCTCAGTTTTACCTACATAAAAGGCTTTACATAGGATACATGTACTGAGGTAAATGACTCCCTTGGAATTACAATTAAACTTTCCCCTAATGTTGTATTCAATCCTGTGGATGCAAAAGTATTTCCCTAATCTAATATATTTGCACCACTTGCAAGATTCACACTTGAACATACCATTATAAGGTGAATATGGGGTTCTAAGTTGATTCTCCAAAAGACATTTAATATTCCTACCCCTTTTAAATGTCACCTTAGGACAATCACCAATAGATCTCTGAATGGTATAGTCCTCCATTAGGAAGCACCAATTGTTATATAAAAATTGATCTAATAGAAGGTGCGTCTAAGGAGAATGTTGTGATGAAGCTTAAATTCCCATTATTTGTTTGCAGGGAAAAGCAATTATCACCACTAATATTAGCTTGATCATTTAAAAGTTTATTCACTTCACCAAAATTACATGGGGTACAAATTCCAGATTCTATGATGGAATTACCTAAGTCCAAATCTGAATGTGATGTTACACTATGTCTTATTACATTCAATAGTGGTGTAAACCACCCATTTTGTCTTTTCCGATGAACCTCCTCTATTAGTTCATCCAAAAATACCCTAGAATACCCATGTTTCATAAACATTTCTTTTAAAATGTCACATTCCTCAAGGAAATCAGCATCTAAAGATACCATTCTTGCCGCCCAGACTAATTGTCCTTTTATAACTGCCCTTTTCTGGAATTTAGGGTGGAAGCTAGTGGCATGAAGGAATGAATTAGAATACGTGGGTTTTATTAATATTTTATTAAATGCCTTTTGGAGAATCAACTTAGAACCCCATATTCACCTTATAATGGTATGTTCAAGTGTGAATCTTGCAAGTGGTGCTATTAAATTAGGGAAATCCTTTTGCATCCACGGGATTGAATACAACATTAGGGGAAAGTTTAATTGTAATTCCAAGGGAGTAGTTTACCTCAGTACATGTATCCTATGTAAAGCCTTTTATGTAGGTAAAACTGAATATTACTTATTATATTAATTATTAAAAAATATTTACATACTGCTACTTATATATATATATATATATATATATATATATATATATATATATATATATATATTTACTAACTCCGAGATAGCACTATAGTAGGGAAAAGGGTATATTTCCTTATCCCCACTGTACTGTGCTTCAGTGAACTGATTTACGCAAAAGTGCACTTTTGGTTAAGTAGATTTTTGCTGAAGTGGGTCTTGGCTTTCTGTTGTTCGAACAAGAGTGTTGTCGAACAACAGAAGTAGACCCATATAGATATAGATATATATATGTGTGTGTGTGTGTGTGTGTGTGTGTGTGTGTGTGTGTGTGTGTGTGTGTGTGTGTGTGTGTGTGTGTGTGTGTGTGTGTGTATGTGTGTGTGTGTGTAGAGAGAGATAAATAGACAGATATGGTTCCCATCATGCTTGTCAGTTCAAAGCATACTATAACATTTTTTTTCCTCAAAAGCTTACTCAGCTATCATGTCTCAACCGTATGAAATGTTAAAGTAAGACTAGCATTCCTGGAAAACTCAGGCTTTCTGCAGTATTTCATTTGGCCACGCTGTTCTTTCTTTCTTTCTTTCTTTCTTTCTTTCTTTCTTTCTTTCTTTCTTTCTTTCTTTCTTTTATGCACTGTGGTCCCTGTAGTCGAAGGATGCACAATGCAGTCTGATAATATATTATTATTTTTATCTGCCTGAATCAGTTATGTATCAAACAACCCCATCAACCATCTTTAATTCTCTCACTGTTTATCATTTGGTTATTCTATTAACAATAAATTTTTTAATTTATTTCATCATTTCTACTGCTTTATCTGCAGGATTCACTTTCTCTTCATAGCTGAATCAACTGAAACTGAAATGCCAAACTGTCTTCTTTCTCCAGGATCATTACACATTGGTGTAAGTTTATTTTTTTTTGACAATTCTTATTTTATATGTTTATAGGTTAATAGGTATATACTAGGCTAAAGACCACCAGGGCCTTTATAAGCCTAGTCATGTTATCCAATTCAGCTGTGTCCATATGTATCATAGGCATTTATTAGGAATAATATGTAAGTAAGGGAATTTCTAGAGGTTATGGTGGGGGGGGGGGTACTTTGGGTATAACTGTCTACCTCTGTTTATCAGAAACATGGTTCCCAGACCTGGGATGAATTTCCCTTTTCCCATTCTTTGGTCAAGGCAACACTTAAATAGGGTTAGGGATGGACTCTGTTTCTCATGGACAGACAGCCTTTTTCAGAGCATGTGGATCCTCCAAGACATACATCTGTCTCACCAACATGTCTTATTTATGTCGCAATTTAAATCCTTAGATCAAGTAATTCTGAAGCTGTTCATTCTGTGGATGTGCAATGGCCCATCCGAGCTGGATTTGAGGATGCCTTGTATGCCAGACATGGATTGTGTCTCAGTAACCTGTTGGAGAGAGAGTACAGAGAGTATAGAGATAGGACTTTAAGGTTGTCTGTATAGGAAAATATTTTACACCCTGGATTCTCCTGGTAAGGAACCTTTGTAGACTTTCCAACTGTTGCATATGTCTGGTCAGGTACATGCCAAAGAAGACATTACATTCAAAGATGGGGATGAATGAAGTGGCAGTCTGACTTCCTTAGATCTGGATGCCCTTACTTATAATGTGGGTCACACAGAATGATTTTCTTGCTGCCTTGGCCACATGCTGGTCAAGGCCAGATTGCAGTCTGCATATGTTCCCAGATCTCTGACTACTGGGTAAACTCTTAGGAATTAGCCTGAGTGGTAGTTTTCCCAAAAGGCACTATAACGCATTTCTTGGCATTGAGTTTCAATTAATGAATTTGGCAACAGTTATTCATCTATGTTAGACCGTCCTGTAAGATGTCTGTGTCATGGGTCGGGAATCAACAATACCTACCAGTTTGCAGTTATCTGCAAAACTGGTTAGCCAAAGGCCCTTGACATTAGCCTTTACCTCCAAGAAGTAGATGCCAAATAGGAGTGGTCTCAGCACAGAGCTCTGAGGTACCCCTTTGGTGACCAGTCTCTTAGTGGAGGTGGTATCACCAAACCTGAGTTCCTGGGTCCTGCTGTGATTCAGCTGGAAATCAATTGAGTTATGTAGGGTTTTATGCCCAGTTCAGTGAGTTTGTCAACTATACTGAGTAGCGTACTGTAGCAATCAGCTTAGCCAGATCCACATAGGCCATATGCACCATTTACCCTCATCTATTGTCTTGTTGATTTTCTCAGAGAAGTTCACTAGGTATAGTATGCCTAACCATCCCTTGACAAAGACAAATTGGGTTGGGTTCAGTGTCTAAAAGATGCCTAGGTCTATGTTGACCTTTCCATGGTAATTCATTCCATGACTTTGCACATTAAACTAGTCAGACTAATAGGTCTGTGGTTTCCAGGGTTGGTAAATGGTACACCCTTGCAAAGTGGGATAACCATTGTAGTCCGCCATTCTTGTGGTGCAAAGCCTGTCTTGAGGCTGTAGGTGAAATGTGACTGAAGTGGGTCTGCTAGGTCATGTTTCCAGCTATTTGGGAAGCATCCCATGATATTTCTGGGACCCAGTGAGGCTGTGTTTTTGCCTTAGTGAGTGCCGCCAAGGCTTGCTCCCTATTAATAGTTGGAGTGAGTTATATTAGTAGGTATTTTATGGGATAAGGCAGGGAGAGTGGAAGTTGAAGTTTAAACTAAAGTTTCTAAGTTGCTCTGCTCAGTGTAGAGGGCACCTTTGACCATCAGTTTGGCACACTAATATGTGGTGTCTTTGACATTTTGGCCATAGCTGTAGAGGTTCTTTTGGCTGTCTTTAGCCTGTGAGATATGTTTACCTTTTAATTGGCCTTGTTTGACTTTATTACTCCTCTTAGTTTCCTGTTAATTTCCTGTTTACTTTAATTAAAGTGTTCCTATCATTAAAAGAATTGGTCTTGCTGGTTTTAGCCATGACTCTTTTCCTTTTGTTATATACACTATTAAGGTTATGATTCCACCACTGTGGTTTGTTTTTAGAGTTTGTTTTGGGTTTACTTCTAGTAGGTACAGTAGCCTGTATACAGTCATTTGCATGGTTGTACAGGGTCTCTGTGAACAATTCAATAATTAATAAGCAACCCAACTTGCCATTGTAAACACCCTCCTTGCTCTTCCTAGCCTATCCTTAATCTGTCCCTAACTAGCACCTCAGAACTTAGTATACAACCCTCTCTTCAAACTCACCTCATGTTTTTACCTCAACTGTCCTCCCCCTCCTCCAGCATTCCTATTGTCTCACAACACCAGCCCCTCTGGCTACTCTGCTTTAAATCTTACTTCCCTTTTCAGACTATCAAATCTGAATTGCACCGACAGACCATCCTGTCTACAAGAACTGCTACAACTTTTCTAAGTGTCAAATTGCCTCATTATACTTCATAGACTGACTACACAAACAAACCCTAAATCCTCTAATTGTCCATCCTCTGCATTAAAAAATAAGTCATGCTCTGGAATGAAATTATCTTGTAAATAACTTTCTCCAAATGCTTTTACTGAAACTATATTGTAAATAACTTCCTTCAAATGCTTTTATTATCAGCTTGTAACTCAGATTTAAACAAATGGGTGCATTTCTTTAACCTGTATTTCTGAAACTTATGTATTATAACTTGTGTACTATGGATTTGCTTATAATACTTATTGTTATATTCTGTTGTGTAGTCTCATGGAGCTTTTTCCCCTGGGACTCTGCTGAAAAAGGGCACTAGTGCAGTTGGACTATCCTGGTTAACAAATATCAAATAAATAAATAAATATGAGTTGCTATGAACTCAGTGTTGGCAGGTGCATTGAATTTTGACAAACTCTCACTTAATAGGATGTAGTTTGCTTTGGAACAGTTCTTAGCTGTTCCATTGTTTGCTGGGGTAACTGAGTTGATTTTTATTTAGAAGGAGACAGCTTTATGGCTAGACTTCACTAGTGAGGATGTAACACTGGAGGAAGGTGCAACACTCTTCCATATTGGTGAGTACCAGGTACAGTATGTTTGAACCTCTGGTGGGTGTGCGGACTATCTGAGCAAGGGTATTTGTGTTAATAAAGTCCAGGAATCATTGTGCCTGTGAGTATGAGGCAATATATGTTTCCCAGTCTATATATAGGTAGTTTAAGTCTCCAATGAATAGGGTATTTGGTTTAATGCTAAGTGTCTCCAGTAGATCTAAGTATGCACAATGGGATTCTAGTGACATAGAGGGTGACCTAAAGCTTGCTTGGATATGGCATGGGACTTAGTGTATGGTGATTTGCATGTGGATAAATTCCAGGGTATCATCCTGTTTTACCATTATAGAGTTATTCTTGTTACTAATATAAATTGAGACTTCTCCACCTTTTATCCCTGTGAAGCTGATGATTTAAGTATGTGGAAGGCACTGGAGTCCTGCACTGCTGGAGTACTTTCTCTGGATTTAAACCATGTCTTGGCAATGGCACAGATATCTAAATTCTGCAGCGTGAGGTGAGCTTGTAGGGTTTGAAGTTTCTTGTTTAGGCTACTAGCATTGAGCAGTAACACCTTTAGGTTTCTTTGGGTTTTATTTGGTTTGCAGGTAGGATTGTTACTTTGGGGGTCTATATTAAAAGACTGAAGAGGTGTTTTATCAAACACCTCTTGGTCAACACATAAAGAGCGAATGCACTAATGCGCGAACACTCAAAACAGTGATTTCTTTCATAGGTTCATAGGTAGGTACTAGGCTATTGGCCCTGGGGCCTATACAAGCCCAGCCAAAAAGGTACCCTGGCGTTTGCCACCCAAGAAAATTATTTTCCTGTGCCACTGTCAAGCAGAGCCACAGAGATGATCCCAAGGGTGAATTTCCTATTTCCCATCCAGTCATCAAGCTTTTTCTTGAAGAGTGCTAATGAGGAGCTTTGTTTGATATAGATAGGTAGTTTATTCCAGAGTATGGGTAGTCTCTGGTACAGGAATCTATCCCTCCGGCATGTTCTGTTTATTGTGGTGACAAGGTTTAGGTCCCTAGAGCGTGTAGCTCGGTGGGATTGGGATTTCTTTAAGTGCAGCATGTCCAACAGCTCTGGGTTTGACATAGCTTTGTATGTTAGGCAGAGATCACCTCTGAGTAGGCGATATGCGACAGAGTAAAGCTGGAGTTTTTTGAGATGGTCTGCATAGGGCATCTGTTTGAGGCCGGTAATCCTCTTTGTGAGGTATTTCTGCGGCCCTTCCAGTTGTTGTAGATGTCTTGTGAGGTACATACCAAAAGGGGCGTTGTACTCTATAATGGGTCTAATGAGTGATGAGTAGAGGGGAACAATGACCTATTTTTTTCTGGATGAGAAACCTTTTGTGATGAGGTGTGCCACGTAGAAGGATTTCCTGACTACTGTGGTGATGTGAATATCAAAGGAGAGACTACTGTCCATCTGTGTCCCAAGGTCTCTTATCACACTTTCGGTGTTAAGTATACTACCACCTAAGTTGTAGTTCATGGGTACGGAGTTTTTAGCAAAGGGGTTGACAATGCACTTTTTGGCATTGAGCTTGAGGCCATGGCTTTGACACCACCCATCTGTCTCAGTGAGGCCCTTTTGTAGGATGTCCACATCGTTAGGAGTTTCGATTATGGCTCCTAGTTTGCAGTCATCTGCGAACTTCATTAGCCAAAGACCTTCTGTGTTAGCCTATACTTCAGAGAAGTAGATACCAAACTGGAAAGGATGCAGGACTGAACCCTGTGGTACTCCACTTGTCACTGGTTTCACAGTGTGGGTTCTGTCAGTGAGCCAGTTGGCAACCCATCTTGTGACATAGGGATTTATAAATAGTTTAGTGAGTTTATCTATAATTTCAGAGTGGGGGATGGTATTGAAGGCCTTGGCAAGATCTAGATAGGCTGTGTGAACCACTTTTCCCTTGTCTACGGCTTTGGTGACTGCTTAAAAGAAGTCTATCAGGTTTAGGAGACATGATCTGCCTTTTACAAACCCGAACTGGGTGGGGTCCAAAGTTTATAGATTACCAATGTCTTTGTTTATAAGTTCCATGATGATACATTCCATGGCCTTGCAGACCAGGCTCATCAGGCTAATGGGGAGGTAGTTCCCAGGGTCCGTGGAGGCTCACCCCTTGTGGAGTGGGAAAACCACTGCTGTGCATCATTCAGCAGGCACATAGCCTGAGGTGAGGCTATGATTGAACATGGTACTTATGTGGGGTGCCAGTTCATTCTGTAGTTCGTGCAGAACACAGCCTGGGATATTGTCTGGTACCATGGATGCTATGTTCTTGGCTTTGGATAGTGTGTTTTTTATCTGTGCAGCCATGATTACAAGAACTTTGCATTCTTCTGGTATAGAGATGGGCTCTTTAGGGGGTGAGAGAGAGGTAAAGTTAGCACTGAACCTATCTGCCAGGATGTTGGCAATATCAGTTGGGTCTGTATATTTAGTGCCATTTTGCTGTAACTCAGAACAGATCTGAGTGTTGCCATTGAAATTCTTGACATAGCTATAGAATGCTTTGTGGTTGTCTTTAGAATCAGTGGCGATTTTGTTTTCGTAACTAGCTTTGGAGGATTTTATCAGGGATCGCAGCTTCTTACTGAGGCTGACCAGGGAGCTCCTCCACTCATGTGATTTTACTCTCTTTTGCAACAGTTTCTTCCTTCTGTTGTACAGTTTGTTTATGGTAGAGGACCACCAGATTGGCTTCCTTTTTTTGGAGGATAGCGTCTTGGTTCTGTTTGGGATAGCATGATCCATGCACTCATGTAAGTGCTTATAATGTGCAGTTGTGTAGGATTCAGTAGTCGTAACTGTATTGCCCATCTGCATGGGTGTCATGAAGTTCACCACTTCTGTCTTAAGAAGCATGAAGTTGGCTTTGGAGAAATATTTTACCATGGTTTCCTTAATTGGGGATGGGGGCAGGATGTGGATATCTAGGCTAATTAGCTTATGGTCGGATCGGACCAATGAGGCGTTGACTTCAGGTGTGGAACACCGGTTACTCATGTTGGTAATGACTAGATCTAGGATATTGTTGCCCCTGGTGGGGGTGTGGATAAGTTGATCCAGGGCATTGGAGTTTATGAATTCCAGAAAGCATTGAGTGAAGTAGTTGATACAAGAGTAGTTTTCCCAGTTAATGGTGGGGTAGTTGAAATCGCCCATTATTAGGGTGTTTGGTTGAACCCTAAATATTTTCCAGTACATCAAGAAAAGAGGAGTGAGAATCCTGGAGCATGGTGGGTGATCTGTAGCAAGCTACAATTTGGACTGCAGTTTTGCCCAGAGTTAGTTGCACTTGGATAACCTCAGCTGCATTATGCTGAGCAACTAGCCTGGAGGTGTGGATATTCTTAATGACTATGGACACACCTCCGCCTTTAGTGTTCCGGTCCAGGTTACATGGCCAAAAAGTGTGGTATGAGTTGTAACCTGGTAGTGCAGGGGTACTCTCTGGAGCCTTGAACCAGGTCTTAGTCACTGCACAGATATCAATGTTCTCCATTTTAAAGAGTGCCTTGAGTGAGTGCATTTTGAGATTTAGACTTCTAGCATTGAGTAGCATCACCGTCAGTTTTTGCTTGCCTATTCCTGTTATGGTGGTGAATTTGTCATTTGAACCTTGCCTAAAAAAGGCACTATAGGGCCAGCAAGAGCCTTAGCCAGTATCCGGAATCCCAAGGGTGACAGGTGCAGGCCATCTCGGGCAAAGCATCGTGGTCTGTCGACCATGTCATCCCAGGCAGATAGATGCCGGATCCCTTTAGAATGGCACCAGAAGCTTAGCCAATTGTTGAAGTCAATCATTTTGTCCTTGTACTGCGGCATCATTATGGGTGATGGCAGAATGCTACTCAGGGCTAGGGTCATACCTGCCTGGGCTACAAGATTGGAGAGGTCTTCCATGTCTCTTTTCATGTAGTCCAGGGAGGTACGTCTCAGGTCGTTCACACCAACATGGACAATGACACAGTCATATTTGTACTTGTGGAGTGACCTGAATCGGTTGGCCATCCCCGTGTGTTTGCCCCTTTCCTCACTGTAGTGCAATCTCCGAGTTGGAACATTTAGTTATGGGGGGGTGGGGGTGAAGCCTCCCATGTTGTTATGTTTGAAAGTGCACGTGTGTGTGTTTGTGTAGCAGAATATATTGAACATTTATCTTATCCTTTTCATTTGTGCTTTATTTACTTTGTAGTGCCTGGAGCATGGTTATTGCACTCCAGTATCTGGAAACAAAATCAGCTAAGTGCTACTATAACATGAGACCCCATCTTAACAAATGCTAAGCATCCCCTGCTTAACTCATTAAGGTCGGGTCTTGTGCTAGGAAGCCAAATCTGTCAGTACTGACCAGCAAACGACAGTGATTATTTCCTTCTCCCTACTATCTCTGCCAGTAATGGGTCCCTGACTTCTTCTAAACTTAGAAAGTTGCTAGAATAACAGGTTTTGTGTTTGCCTGCATTTTCTGAAGGATAAGGATTCTGGAACTCAAAGGACTGTCATTATTTATTGATTTTAATCTTCAGTGACCTGTTAGAAAACCACAGATTTTATGAGGAACAGACCAAATGTATGAGGTAAAAATCTGGACATTCTGTGAAAATCTGGACAGTTGGCAGGCATGAAATGTGACTATAAACATTAGAGAGTCATTTACACTGCCTTTGTGACAGTGCTCATTAATTGTTTTATGGCTTTGAAAGACAGCAAATCATGAAGCACTTTTTGTATTTTTTTAATAACCAGTAGTACATGAAGCAGATAAATCTCCATGCACTACAAACAATTATGATCGGGTGTCTGATCATAACCCTTAATTATGTGTTCTCAACATGAATGCCAAGATTCACCTCCTAGCTTCACTCTAAAGGTGAATTTCTTTGCATCCATGTCTCAGATACATAATAAGTAGGTTATGATCAGTGACACACTCATAATTCTCTATATTTTCTAACAAATAAGTACTACTGAGTGAAAGGCTTCTTTACAGTATGATGCAGGAAGAAAAGCTATGTGATGGCAAACCTCTAGGGAGGCAATGTACAGAGATTTTTCTTTACCCCATAAATTCAAGTTTCATACGTATTGGATGAAACTGAATTACTCAAAGGAATGCAGGATAAATAAAATGCAGACTCCATTCAGAGAGGTCCAGGAAAAGAAGACTAAACCGTGGACCATGGAGTTGGAAGCAGAACTGCCAGGTGTATAAGAAACAGTAGCCCGTAGGATGTAGCCAGCTTACCTAACACCTGTTGCCACCTAGGAGCATGCTGTAGAATATTGCTGCCTGAATGTCAGGATATAGAAATCACTGAACCTGCCACCACTGGAATATATGATATTAATACAATACTTCAAATGTCCTTATAAATAAACTACTACAGCTCCTTTTGCCACATATAATTGGTAGAAAGAACGCTGGCAGGGTAGGAGTAGTACCTATTAAGAAATATTGACACAACTGTTCTCAAAATTGGCATAAATCCAGAAAAAGAATGCCTGTCAGTTATCAAATAATACTACCTTAATCCAGCTGTGAACTCCATGATATATGCTGGATGGACTCCAACTATTTCTTTGTGCAGGACTTCAGCCAATGTTTTATCCATGGTATTAGTCAAGAATTTAGTCCTGTTTAATATCATTTATTTACTGATTTTTTTTTTTGTGTTGTACTATCTAGACGTCTTGTTGATGTCCAGGCGGTTCAAGTACAAAGTAATTTCCTGGGCTAGCTTGACATTTTCCCAGCTTCAGACTACACTAAGCTAGTCTGGAATGTTCTTTTCAGACTTAGAGTGATGTTGTGAAGACTAGATGACAGCAGTCAAATCATCTCACTGTTGTTCTGTTGCTACTTGCCTACAGTCATTTGTTTTTCATCATTAGAAACATACTGCAGCAATATTGACTGCTTACTTCTGTGCTTTCTTCTTCAACATTATCTAGGTGCAGTGCCTTATAAAGCTAACAGAAGATACACAGTTATTTCTGAAAGCCATGCAGTTCATTAAAAGCTACATTGTTAAGAAAATCTTTTGGTTAAAGACAGTTCTTTAAAAGTTATGACCATAATCTGTCCCAGTATTGCAAATTTCTTTTTTTTTCTTTTTTCTTATCTTCTCCAACATGCAGAAAGCATAGAGCTGGTTATTTTAAACATGGTATTGCAGAGTGAAGTAGCTCTCTACCTGGCAACTGTGGAGGCTTTACTCCTACAAAAATGTTTTTAGATTTTGTTTGTTTTAGTGAATGTAATTTTAGTCATTGTTTTCAGTTAGAGCTGACTTTGCTGAACTCCTAAAGAAACTTGGAATAACCCATTTCTTCAGGAGTGATCTTTATGACCAATCTGTAACATACACAACACAAATAACTTTTCTCATTGTTGATACTGCCTTCTGGAGTTGATTCAGTCATCCTTCTGCAATAGATTAACATATAGATATTGGAGCCACTGTATCTCATATTCTAAATTTTAGCTATTATCACAGACAGTGTACTTGTAAAGCAAGTTATGAAAACTAATACTATACAGAACTGATACTGCTAAGAACTGTTTTAGCCCCATACAATCATATTTGACCCCTTTTCTCCAACAGCCTTGCTGTACAAAAAAGGAATGCTTTTAAGTGGTTTCCTTATGGTCACTCCTTTATATGACAGGCCAGTTTTGATGATGTTGAAAAGATAACAACATTAAATAAAAGATACTATAAATTTGGCTTATTAAACTGTACAGTTTGATTGGCCAACAGGGTTATGCTAAATATGTTAATTGTACACCTAAATGAGCACTTCCACAAAAATGACTTCATAGGAAAAACACAAAATAAAAAAAATGCATTTTATAAGTACTGTGTTGTGTGCTAAACAGCTACTTCTGCATAAAAGCAGCCTGGATGGCCAATAATATTTGCTCCATGCATATCTGGCATGTGTGATTGGTTCCATACACAATAGACAGCAGGGCAATATAGATAAAGATATTACCATGGCATGGCAGTTCCTATAAGTAAATAAAACATAGGGAAGACTTGTGCATCGATTCTTGTTATAATGATACTTTTTAATTTAAATAATTTTAAACCATGCAGAGTAGAATGACCAGTGAATTTGATGAGATACTGATGTAGAAACTGCTGTGAGAGTCACAGTTATGGGAATGTAACTACTGTGAGAGTTACAGTTATGGGAAGAAGATCCTAATCTGTATTCAATAACATTGTGTGGAGTTAGAAAAGCAGAGGCTATGATGAAGATTGTGTACAAGCACTAGAACTTGGAAAGGAAAAATATTTCATAAATTATAGAAGTGTGGAAGCAAACAATGTATGCTGGAAATCAAATGTGGCAGTTTATTTGTGACAAAGATTAACAAAAGTGTAAAAAGAACGAAGAAGCATTATCTGCAAAGTATAGATTATAGCTACAGTATGGTAAATTTGCATAATGGCTATGTCATTAAAATCACTCGACCTTAATCTTTACACATAGCATGTAAATATAACATGTATAGACACTGTATCAGTAAAAAAAAGTAAGCAGTATAAATCGTAACTGATCTATAGAACCCTGAAACAAGAGCAGAATAAACACCACAATAAATGCCTTGCAGCATAGCTAATAAAGTAAGTCAGCACCAGAATCAATAGGCAACTCCTTAAATTCCATAACTCAAACTATATAAATCCATAAGCAAAAAAGAGAGCATTTGACCTCCAAAAAGAGACTATGGTTCTGTACATTAAATAAAGGAGGACACTACAGCTTTTTAAAAACATAATTATAGATGTAGTGCTTGGCAAACAGTGCAGTGAAAAAGTAACAGTGAATACCTCCTACATGCCATGAAAAAGTAAATTTACTCCTATCAGAAATAAATCTAAACATAGTGAAAGAAGACTGGGACTTTATAGCTGCAGAAGAAAAATGGTTTAAAGTATGTATGAAGATGGATGAAGTGGATATATATGAGTAGTAGAGGTACAAAGGAATCAAAAGCTAAGGAGCAGCAATAAGCAAGGAGTGGAATACTGATACAGGTTCTGAGATATTGCAGTTGGAAGTAATTCTAACAGAAAAATAACACCATGTGAAGAGTTGAGACAGGCTAAGAATAAATCTCAGCTAATTCTGCAAAGAGGACTGCTGAGTAAATAAATATATAGTAAAAAAAACATGAAATAGAAGACAGAGAGACAATGAAACAGTTGTTTTGAATACAGACAACTTTATGCCCTAGCTAAGTTATAGTTTCATCAGTGTTTCATAAAGACTTAGGTCCTCCTGACATTAGTACTGCCTGTAGACTCACAGACTGCAGGCATTAGCACTTAGTACAGATACAGGTTCTCTTGGCATTAGAACTTACTGCAGACTCAGGTACATCTGGCATTAGAACTTAATGCGGACTCAGGTACTCCTTGCATTGTTACTTACTACCGACTCAGAAACCCCAGGCTCATGATCTCCTGACATTGCTACCTACAGCAGATTTATGGACTCCTGGCATTATTACTTACTGCAGACTGAGAGACTCCTGACAGTAATACTTCCTGCAAACTAAGGAACTCCTAACATTAGCACTTACTACAGACACAGGTACCCCTGACATCGGTACTTACTGCAATCTCATGGACTACTAGCATTAGTGCATTCTACTGACTCATGAAGCCTTGATATTAGTACCTAACTGCAGACTCACATACTCCTGGCATTAGTACTTACTGCGGACTCAAGAAATCCTGGCATTAGTACTTACTGCAGACACAGGTACTCCTGACACTAGTACATACTGCACACATAGGGATTCCTGGCATTAGTACCTACTGCATACTCAGTTATTCTTGACATTAGTACTTACTGCAGACTCAAATACTCCTGACATTACTACATATTGTTGACTTATGTACACCTGACATTAGTACTTCCTGCACACTAAGAAACTCCTGATGTTAGCACTTACTACAGACACCGGTACTTCTAACATTAAACTCCTGGCTCAGGAATGGCTAGCATTAGTATTTATTGCAGACATAGGGACTCCCAGTATTAGTATTTACTGCAGACTGAGGGGCTGCTGGCATTATTACTTCCTGTAGATTCAGGAACTCTTGACATCAGCACTTACTGGAGCCTTTAGGACTCCCAGCATTAGTAATTTCTACAGACTCAAGAACTTCTAAAATTATTATTTCCTTCAGACTCAGAAATTCTTGACATTAGCACTTACTGCAGACCTAAGAACTCCCAGCATTAGTACTTCCAGCAGACTCGTGAACTCGTGACATTGGTGCTTACTGCAGACTCAGGTACTCCTGACATTACATACTGCACATGCATTCCTGACATTAGTACAAACAGCACACGTGCAATTCTGACATTAGTACATACTGCACACATGCATTACTGACATTAGTACAAACTGCACAAGTGCATTCCTGACATTAGCACAAACTGCACATGTGGATTTCTGGCATTAGCACTTACTGCACACTCAGTTATTCTTGATATGAGTACTCACTGCTGACTCAGGTACACCTGGCATTACATACTGCACACGTGCATTCCTGACATTAGTACATACTGCACACGTGCATTCCTGACATTAGCACAAACTGCACACGTGCATTCCTGACATTAGTACAAACTGCACATGTGGATTCCTGGCATTAGCACTTACTGCACACTCAGTTATTCTTGAAATTAGTACTCACTGCTGAATCAGGTATGCCTGGCATTAGTACTTGCTGAAGACATAAGACAATACTCTGACACAGACTGTTCTTTAAATCCAAACTGTTTCAGACGCAGCTGTACCTGTTTAACATTACACTTTCTGACAATTTAATGAAAATGAAATCCTGTCTTTACTATGCAGTCTTGAAATTCCTCCTGCTCCGTGGTGACATCCATCCTAACTCTGGTCCCAACATCTCACAATCCATATCTTCAACCCATATTCCAGGTACACAAAATATGCTTAAATTTATCTCAGTAAATGCACATAGCATGTGCAACAAAATTTTCTGAATTGCATGCTTGGATGACTGTACAATCTCCTGATATACTAGTAATCACTGAAGCCTGGCTTAAACCACACATAAAGTACCTCCTCCAGGCTTTAATATGTTCGGAGCTAACTGACTTAAAAGAAAAGGAGGAAGTGTTGCAGTAATATATCCTGCTTCTGTTTCTCTAACCCCTCACAAGCAATCCATACCCTCCTGTGACAAAGCAGAACTATTGATCACCTACCTTAAATTAAACAATAATAAAAGTCTCTGCATTATTGCTTTATACATACCCCTGGCCATAACTTATCAACTCTGGAAAGTATCCTATCATGGGTATCACAAAATATCTCTCTAGAAAAAGTAATATTAGGTGATGTCAGCACTGACTGGCAGAAACTTAAAAGTTCCCACAGATAGCATAAACCTATTTGGATTTTCTAAAGTTATTACTCACCCAAACTTTACCAGTTCTGCAAACCAAAATGGCTGAATAATTGATAGATTTTGGTCTCCCATCCTAACAATTTCTCTCAATCCCAAACACTTTCAGCATCTATTAGCGATCGCCATTCTGTCTGTACAACTAGACTTATTTCACATTCATGTAGACAACACACCTACAAGACAGTATGAAACCTATACAACTTTGACCAGCAGGCCTTTACAAATTTACTAAACTCCATCAACTGGTCCTTCCTTAAATACTTACCACTAGATGATGCAGTTCAACAATTTAATTCTACATTCCTAAACACCTTAGACAGTTTAGCACCAAACAGAAGGAAAAGAGTCACAACCAGCTATACTCCTTGGCTTTCTATCTGTACCAGATCACTCATGCAAAAAAGAGACAAGGCTTGGACAACTTAACTAAAACATAAGACTCACAATAATGTGCAGCACTTCAAAGCACTGTGTAACCTTGTAAAGAAACAGGTTAATTTAGACAAAAAAAAGAAAAACAGTTCTATGCAAAGGCACAAGAGCAGCACAAATCCAGTCCAAAATCCTTCTGGCACACTATGAAAAAAATCCTAAACTCCGGAAATCAGTCCTCCCCCCAATCATCCCGTGTGAGTACCTCCCCTGACATAGCAACTCAATTAAACTCTTACCTCATCGATAGCATAGCTTCCATTAGCAACAAATTCCCTCCATCTCCCTCTACCCTCTCTCAGCCTCCTATTACCTGTCTCTCCACATTTTCCCTTCAACTGGTTCCTACTTCCTTTGTTAAATCCCTCCTGTACAAGTCAGGCCATTTCCCCCCTCTGCAGACAATCTTCCTAATGAATTTCTAAAAATGCCTGCTGACTCAATTGCCTACCCAGTCTCAATAATCATTAATAGATCCATCAAGGAATCTTATGTCCCCTCCCTGTGGAAAAAAATCCTTCATCCTTTCTCTCCACAAAGGTTGTACATCTACAGAAATCTCTAACTGTAGACCAAATGCTATTCTTTCACCACTATCACAAATTCTAGAAAAATGTATCCATATACAACTTCTTCAATAACTACTTGACAATAATCTTCTCTCCCACCCAACATGGATTCAGACCAGCACACAGCACTATCACTGCTCTACTATCCTTTACTGACACTGTCAACAAAGCTCGTGACTCAGGAAACTTTGTCACTTCTCTGTTTTTAGATCTATTCAAAGCCTTTGATATTGTCTAGCATCCCCAAAAGTTATCCGAGCTATGTCTTCTGAGTTAACCAGAACATTCATACAATGGTTCCTTAGCTATCTCTCTAACAGATATCAGTCTGTCAAATGGAACTTTAACTTCTCTCCTTAATTACCTGTTAGTACTGGGGTACCGCAAGGCTCAATATTAGGTTTGCTTCTCTTCAACATTTTTATTAACCATCTTAATACTGCCAGCAAACAAGCTACCCTAATTCAATATGCTGATGACTCTACATTAGTCTTCCCTGCCAAGACTCTCTGTCATCAACAGAGATTAATGCAAGAAGTATTTAATTCCATCGAGTCTTGGCTCACCGACAACCATTTACTACTTAACAAAAAAAAAAAAAAACTACAGTTCTACCATTTTTACCAAAACACATTTCTCCACATGCCTTTAACTTTGCTATTACTTCTCTGAACAATACTTTGATGTGGTTTCACATACAAAACTGTTAGGTGTAACTATTGACAACAATCTTAAGTTTGACCTACATGCAAGCAACAACATAAAAGACTAATCAAAAATTGGGCATGATGTATAGGGCTACGAAATTCATCTCCAACTCCACAACAGTAACCCTTGCCACCACCTATCTCTTTCCCTCCCTTCTATACGCTTCACCTATCCTAACCAGTCTTCATTCTTCCCTCAAAGCAAAACTTAGTCATTCTTATAATAAAGTAGCTAAATTTGCCACAGGGAAGGCCCACTAATCTTACCATTGCTCTGTTCTCAAGTCTCTAAATTGGCTCGAACTACCCCACCTTCTTACATTTAATCAACTAACATTAACTCACAAAATACCTTACAATTCTACATTTTCACAAACTACAGCATCACTACTTCAACACTTCATTCCATCTTGTGACCTACGCTCCTGTCACAAGTATCTACTATCTATTTACAAACCTAAAAGATCTAACGGGGTTAGTCTGTACTCTCACTGTGTTGACAAATCATGGAATAGCATTCCAGAAGGAATCTGACTTATACCCCACTACTATTCTTTCAGTCTAGGCTGAAAGAACATCTAACCAATAATAATTGGCTCCGCCCATGCTCCCCGCCATCTTAGTACTCTTTTCATTTCCCTTCTTCCACACTCTTAATAGACTTTCTCTTGATACATTCTACTTCCCTTCCTGCTTTACCTACTTTCTAGCCTCACCTCTCTTTATTTCCTTAACATTCTAATGTCCTTTGTTTATATCCTTACACTAACCTTTATATATCCCAGCATCTAACTGAAATTTACTATCTAGTTCTCCTGCCAGAAAAAGCATTTGGCTTTTATGACCCATTACTTATTCTGTTATATATTTTTCATGCATCATTATGTAACATGCAAGTTAGGAACTCTCTTCTACCTTGTATATAATGTATGGTCAACTTTATTGCTTGCATTTATATTTGCTTATTTTTCTTTTATTATATTTCACATATTGTACTACTTTGTTATTGTCTTAATATTTGTGACCATTGTTCAATTTTTTAATTCTGTTTAATGTGTACTGTGGAGCTTTCCTCCCAGGGCCTCTGCTGAAAATCGGCTCATACCAAGTCGGACTTTCCCAGTAAACAAATGTCAAATAAATAAATAAGGGCTCCTGACATTATTACTTCTTGAAGACTCCAGTACTCCAGAATTTAGCACTTACTGGATACATAAGGACCCCTGGCAGTGTACTTACTGTCTCTCTTGTTTTAGGCCAGTGCAGTCATATTTCACCACTTCTCTGCCATAGTGTTAGTTGTGCTGTACAAAAATTGTGTTTATTTATGAGGTTCCCATTTAGTCACATGTTCATAGGTTGGTACTAGGCTATCGGCCCTATGGCCTATACAAGCCTAACAATAACAATTCCCTGGCTATTTCTTCCCACAATATTTTCTTCCCTGGACCACTGTCTAGAAGGGTGACTGACGCGATCCCCGGGGAGAGTTTCCTATCTCCCATCCACCTAATGAGGGGGGGGGGTCCGACATTATAAGCAAGAAAGACCTTTTCAGCGAATATGAAAACAGTAACACATATTGCATGAACTGCGAAAACACCGAACGCCCTAAACTGCGAAATTCAAAATCTCGAATCATCAGAGTTGGCCAACCCCACCTCCCGCTATATACTACCTACCCAAATAAAATAAATAAACCACATACATATACTAAACAAAACCCTACTTCTATCCTTACACTAAACCTTGCATACATTGCTATCTATGCACTTACCTTAACCCGCACCCTAACCCTAAGTTCCGTAACTATCGCACACTTACCTTAAGGAGCTATACTACAGAAGGTCCAACTATGAAGATTTGACATTTCGAATTTTGCACTTCAGGACGATCTGTGTTTTCCCGGTTGATGAATATGTGTCGATGTTTCTGTGTTCGCGTAAGTGGATCTTCACAGTTTTAATAGGGAACCCTAATGAAGGAACTTTATAGGCTGGCAAAGTGAAACTGAATAAAAACACTCATAGCATTGCATAGGATTTTCAGGCTATTTCTAACTGATTGCAATCCACCTGAAGCACTGTAATGGTCACAACCCTTTCACTTAACATGCACCAGATGCATACCTTCACATTGTCCATAACATTTCTTTTAAAGTTATGTAAAGGGGGTGTCAAACCTAAGAAGGGGAGGAGGCTGGTGCAGAGTCAGAAAGTTTCCCCTTCTCAAACATATGTACCATTGGATAAGAATGTTCAACTGCCATTGGTTAGGTTTCTAGGGCTCAGATTTGGGTCCTGACAGTGGAGTATAAAAAAAGTCTTTTGCCTCTGAGTTGGGATGTTTGGTAGGCAAACACTGCATATCTTGTAATGCTATACCGGTGTCCTTTAGTACAGTATGTCTAATCCCCATTACAAAAATATTTCCATGAGCTGAAGCATACACACACACACACACACACACACACACACACACACACACACACACACACACACACACACACACACACACACACACACACACACCTTGGGTGTGATAAAATATCCTCATGCTTTGTTAAGCTACAGCTGTCTGTGTAAGGCAGTAATGTGTATGTTTTCTATGTAACAAAAAAAATATATTAGTTAAAGACCACACAGAAGTAGAATTTATAATACCTGAGAGACAGTTATTGATCTGATTGAATATTATAACCACATGGTATTTTCCTGACTGATCCATGACATCATAGTGAATACTTTGGAGTTTGTGTGAACTCTGTATGTCTGGTTTTGCTGATGCTGATATAACATTGGCAGTCTCTGGTTGCCATCAGTAAGCTGTTTTACTTTTTTTTTTAAAACTGTAATAAATGGGACTGGTGGTATTTAGCAGGCTGCATCAGACTAATGTATATACTGTATTTCAACTCTCTAATGCTTACAGTAATCTCTCTGCAAAGAGCAGAATGTTGTCTGTCATTATCAGATGGTGATACTTAGCTGTTTCCTTTCCATAATACTCTCCATAGTTACTCTTCTCTAATATTATGGTATAATAATGCCAGCATTAAAATACAACACTGAATTTTAAAGCAAATAGACCCACACATTAGCTGTGCATATCACTGTGACAATCATCTCGCAGAACGCATTCATATACTTGGAGAAATGTCTAGCATTTTACAACACTGAATCTCCATGAAAACTGAATGGTAGTACTCTTTGTACATTGTAAATATTTATTATGACACACGGACCCAAACCCAAGCACATCACTGCTTACTCTTCGTCAGATATTCTGACATGTACTGACAAAGGTACATCATGTCAAAGTTCTAGTCCAAAGCACATAATGAATAATATCCATTAATGTCCCACAATGCAGATTCATCCATAGCTCTTCTGTCATTAAACAAGAGAAATTAATCATTTAGTATTCCGTCTGTAGTAATATAGGCAGTATAATGTACTGAACATGCACTGGGGTCTACTTCACTTAGTCGAACTGCCTAATTGTCGATTGACTATTCATCAACCCCTTTTTGTCAAAGCTATTCTTCAGTGAATGGACTTTTCTGTGAAACTTTTCCAGGGATAACCAATGGTAGGCCACCATCTGGAATTTTCCTTTAGCTGCAGTGTAGTGCTATCTCAGAGTTGGTATATTTAGAGGGGTGTGGGGGTGTTGGGGGCATAGCCCACCACCTGGTAGGTTTTAAATTTTTAATTTTTTTTCATTTCACTAGATTGACCTACTGTTGCTCATCCCCGGAAAAGTTTCACTGAAAAGTGCATTCGATAAGTATAGCTTCGACAAAAGGGGTAGACGAATAGGTACTCAGTGATTAGTTAGTTTGAATAACTGATATAGACCACATGTAGTGAGATGTTCTTACTCATTTAGCCTTATTTATGATTATATGTTTGCAGAATTTCATTATTTCATTTCTAAACACACACACACATACTCACACACGCACACACACACACACACACACACACACACACACACACACACACACACACACACACAGACACACACACACACACACACACACACACACACACACACACACACACACACACGCACACACACACACACACACACAAGCACCACCACAACTACTGCTAAAGCACTCATGAGCTAGGTATGTCTCATACAATGTTTAAAAGGAAAACACAAAGACACTGAAACAGTGTATTGTATTAGTAAACCAGCAAACTGTTTTTTTTTAAGTTTTTCTTCTATTGTGTTATAATATGCATATTTGGAGCCCTCTGGCTGCACATATCTTAAGCTGAATTCACAAAGCTGAATTAAAAAAAAATATATATATATATATATATATATATATATATATATATATATATATATATATACACATGCTCTTCACAAATTTGTCAGTTTGTTGTTGTAGTATTGATTTTATAAGACAGTACCTGTCTTGCAGATTCTTACTACCATTCTGTTTAACTTTCCTGATTGACAGCATTTTATTTCTACAGCTATTTTTCTGTAGTTGTTGTTGGAGTATTTCATTCTGCCCGGGCTTCTACAGAAAATTTATTTTAACCTTTAACCTCATAGACAAATATAAACAAGCAAACAACTAAGCAAATAAGTGTATACTTATTTTATTTGCAGCATTCACTTGATAATAGTATATTGTAGAATCTGCAAGGAATATCAAACACAGTGCAATTATGGATTATTAAACTGGCACTTAAAAGGAACAAGACATGGGTTTTGACTACGGTTGGGTTTTGACCATGGTATATGGTCGTGGTCTAAACAATTATCCATGTGCATCTGTTAAAGCAAGATCCCTGTGCTGTCCCCTCAGAAAAAAAATATTATTGTTTTATTTATGAGTAATTATACTCCTAAGACAAATTTTAACCTCATATGTAAGATGTTTACACAGACACTAGTGCACAATATAAATAATGCAATGTAATTCATAATTAAATGTGTAATGAACAAAGAAAGAAAATAATGCAAAAATCTATCATTCTGTTTAGCAGCACTCATAGTATTAATAGAACATCCAATTGAGTTTCTATACCCCACAGCAGAAAGATGAACATGGCCGAGTCCAAGACTGCTTCCTCCTAGTTCCATGACTCTGGGTTTCTACAGAATACTGCCGCAATATAAGTAAACATTTTCATTCACCATATATCATTCATTCATTCATTCCCTGACATCCCACTTAGACCAATTAAGAGTTGCAAGGAACCCGGAGCCTATCGATATGCACCCTCACCAACACACGTGCACACCTACACACTCAGCACACTACAACAGTCAGTCTGGAGCATCGCCAACTCACCAGTACTGTGTCTATGTAACGAAGGCGAAAACAAGAGCAACCAGTGAAAATCAGTGCAGGCACAGGGAGGTAATGCTCACTCCATGCAGAAGGTACCCCATTTGAGAACTGTTTTGTAGAACCAAGAACTTGAAATAATGAACACTAACTCCTGTGCAAATGTGCCACCTCAATCATAGATCTGCTTTCCGTTATTTTCCGTTTCCATTTGTCATTTTGTTTTCCCTGAAGCCACCTTCTACAATGTGCAGTTAGCTGCTCCCTGACATTATTTTCATGCTATAAGTTAGACTTTTTCCATATGTGTGCAATGCCATTTTTTTTTTGCTTATCCAAGGGAGCAGCATCTTAGCATTTTTTTTCGAAACTCACAATCATTTGATCCCCTCACCCTGCAATTTTTGAAACTCACAATCATTTGATCCCCTCACCCTGCAATGCAAAGACAGGAAAAAAAATTCTTATAAATAACCTTTTGCAAAAGCATGTCCAACAGTAAAGTATTTCTGACAACTATTTTGGGTAACAACACTCTTGAAATATATTGATAAGCACTGCATACATTTTACAATGGCCTTCTCCTTTCTTCTGTAGTTTCACAATGTAGACTGCTATCCCATACCGCTAATGGAGACATATATGCTAGTCATCGTAAGCTCAAGGTTTCATCTTTATGTTACTAATTTACCTCCAAACCTCATTTAATTCTTTGTCTAAGCACCAAATTTCTTTTACCTCCTGTCATACTATTCATAATTTACCCATTCCTAGCATGAAATCAGAATGAGCACAGCAGTCTGCAGAATCCCAGGACATAAACTCTAATGAAAATAAGTGCTTTCATCAGGTACAAGAACCAAACTTCTTCAAATGATCTCCAACATCCTTTATGGACAAATATCTGCACATTCTTGAACTGAAAAATTAGAGTGAAAAGACAAAAATTAACACTCTGCTATCTAAGCCCAAGTCAGCCCCTGTTCTAAGGACATGTAAAGTTTAATCGGCTTTTCCTTACAATTTGACAAAGTGAGCTGGTAGGTAGTGCCATGCGCCCTCTCCAAATGCCTACCAATCTACCATTTTCTGTTCCTGGCTTAAGCTTTACTCTAGTTTCCTAGATCATTCTGCATGATAGCAACATTAAAAGCCTTGACTCTCAGTTCCCAATTTTCTTTTAGTGTACCCTATCTTCTTTAGTTATATAGAATCCTGTAAAAAAAAGTCCAGATATTCATAGTTTGGGCCATGTATGTTATTTAGTTTTCTATAAAAAACGTCCCTCTCCATATCCGCACTATAGGCAGCCACAATCCCTTAAATGAAATACTGCTGGATTTTACTTTTTTTCTGAACTAAACACAAAATTTACTTAACCACCAGTTCACCAAAAAACGTAGATGTGCAACCACAAACAAAAACTAGAAGCCAGTGATTACCTTTTCTTGTATTTAATGCAAAACACGTCCAGGCAAACACAGTCTGTACTGCAATGGAATTAAAACAATTATGAAATACATCATATAATGTCCTCTACCACACTTATTAAAATGCAAACAGTATGACATCAAAAATAAAAAAATACACACTAATAGCAGCACATGAATAATAATCCTCTCTAGCGCCTCGGCTTTACAGCCTTTACAAAGTATACTTTTGCTCACCATGCCTCACCTTATATACTAAATTTTACAAATAATTATTCAATTAAATACAATTATTCCCACCTTTTATTAAAGAAAACATCTCCAATAACATTCCCTATTTAACCATAATGGGACTAGAGCAGGGGTCTGCAACCTGCGTCTCTGGAGCCACATGGGGCTCTTCCACCCTTCTGCAGTGGCTCCCTGTACCTTGGAAAAATAATGGCCACTCTGCCACATGAAACACACACATTATGAGTGATTGAGTGACAGATTTTAAATATTGCTCTTATAAACTTGCTAGAATAACATGATTTCTGTTATCATACATTACACAATGAGAGTGACTGAGCAACCCCCTGGCAGCAGCAACATCTCCTGAAAGGTTTCTATACCTTTCCACCATACCTTGGAAACTCTTACCACAAGAAATCTGGACAGAGCCACAAATAAAGGGTGAACAAATGAAGAAAAGTAGTGAATGATTTTAAATATTGCTGTTATAAACTTATAAACTTGCTCAAATAACAGTTTCTATTAACATGCATTTTACACACACACACACACACCCACACACAAACACACACACACACACACACACACGCACACACACACACACACACACACACACACACACACACACACACACACACACACACACACACACACACACACACAAACACAGACACACACGCACGCATGCACGCACACACACACACACACACACACACACACACACACACACACGCACACGGAGAGTGACTGAGTGATCCCAATATAAATCCCAACAAAGGAACAAAAATAGGGATGGATTTTAAATATTGCTCTTATAAACATAGTTTTTTTTATATATAGTATAATAACTATATATAAAACTTTATGTATTGTGTTATCTTCATTTTAGGGATCGAATAGGTTTTGTGGCTCCAGATGAATTTTATATGGTAGGAGACGGGCCAAAGTGGCTCTTTTGATAGTGAAGTTTGCAGACCCCTGGACTAGAGTGTTAACAGTATTCAGCAGTTTTCAAATGCATTGCAATTCTCTGTTGAAAAAGAATGTGGTCAGGTAAAAAAATGTAAACAGAATTTTAAATATAATTTGAGTAAAGAAGAATGGTTAAGTCTGCAAAAATTGAGTCAAAATAGAGAACTTATTTTCAAACCATCTGATAAAGGGGGCAAATTGGTGGTATTGAACTATATGCAATATTAAAAAATGTTATTATACTCATTTGAGTCATAAAGATGTATATGTATTAGTAGGGATGGATAGTTACTTAGAAGCAGTAGCCATGTATAAAGGGTTATTGATGAAAGGATTAAGGTTGAAGTATTTCTCTTATGAAAAAGTGCATAAGAGATTTGCAGTTAAGGAGAACACCATGGCTTACTTATTTTGCATCCCAAAAATACATAAAAGTATGGTGGATCCACCAAGATGCCCCATAGTATCAGCATGTGAATATTTCAAACATAATTTAGCCCTGTTTCTCCATTTGTATTTGAGGGCAGAGGTAGATAAATTATCTTCATATATTAAAGATTTGTTTGATTTTTAGATAAAATAAAGAAAGTGAAGTGGAAGGAGGATATGTTTTTCCTAGTCATGGATGTAGTAAGTCTGTACACCAATATAGAGCACACCCATGGCTTGGAAGCACCGCTCTTCTTTCTAAAAGATACTTCTAAGACATGTTATGTTTAGAATTGGTTAGTTTTTGTTTGAGTTATAATATTTTTGAATTCAATGGAGAGCTGTATAAGCAATTAAAGGGAACTGCCATGGGGGCTGTTTTTTCCCCTATGTATGCCAACCTCTTTATGAGGATGTTCGAAAATAAATGTATCTATAATAAATATATATATATATATATATATATATATATATATATGTTCTAAAATATTATAGATACATTGATGATTTGATTTGTATATGTGAAGGGGGGAGGGATGAAGTGGAGACTTTTATTCGAGAAATACAAAGTAAACATTATAATATCAAATTTGATGGAATTCAACTAGGAACAAAAGTCCACATCTTAGATATAACATTAATGGATACTATAAGTAATAAAATACAAATGGGTATACATAGAAAGTTTTAGGAAAGTAGTCATATTTTACATGGTGACAGCTGTCACCCTCCCCCATACTATGAGATCCATTGCCTATGGAGAATTTTTAAGAATCAAGAGGTTGTGAAGTGAAAAGAAGGATCATGATAGAGAAATAAGTAAGGCAGTAAAAATGTTTTTAGTTAGGGGTTATAATGTAAAGCTTGTGGAAGAGAGTAAAGAAAAAGTAAAAACAGGCAGAGAAGTTAGGAAGAATCCATACAGGTTGGTACAAAAATCATGAAACACAAAAATTATTTTTTGTAACCAGTCGTTTCTGGAAAACTTATTCAAATGGTAAAATACCACTGGAGCATTTTCAAAAAAAGTAAATATTTTAAAATAAAAGAAAATTGGTTCCCTGTGTTTTCATATGCAAGAGGAAGGAGTATTAAAGATTTTATAGTTTATGGAAGGTTCCAGCTTCCTTCAATGAATACAGTTTTAGAGGTGTCAATGCAAGGCATCTTCCCTTGTAGAAGGTGCAGTTGCTGTCAGTATGTTATACAAGTTTTTACTTGTTAGTGTAGGTGTATATTACTGTTACAGTAGAGGAATAGTGCACAGACTTAGATGTTCCTGTGGTACAGTGTGTATAGGAGAGAGTAAAATAACTCTTGGAGACAGATTGAAGGAACATTTAAGGGACGGTAGGAAAAATAGAGAAGAACGCCTGGTGGCATTACATGTTAAAGAGTTTCACAGTGGTGAAACAACAGGCTTGGAAGCTACAATTTTATGGCAAGTCAAATAATTTTATGGTTTAGATATAAAAAGAAAATTATGGAGAATGGAACCTGTTATGATTTTAATGTTCAACACTCTAGTCCCAATACAGTTAAATAGGGAATGTCATTGGAAATGTTTTCTTTAATAAAAGGTGAGACTAATTGTATTTAATTGAATAATTATTTGTAAAATTTAATATATAAGGAGAGGCATGGTGAGCAAAAGTATACTTTGTAAAGGCTGTAAAGCCGAGGCGCTACAGAGGATTATTATTCATGTGCTGCTATTAGTGTATATTTTTTTATTTTTGATGTGATACCGTTTGTGTTTTAATAAGTGTGGTAGAGGACATTATAGGATGTATTTCATCATTTTTAATTCCATTGGAGTACAGACAGTGTTTGCCTGGACGTGTTTTGCATTAAATGCAAGAAAAGGTAATCACTGGCTTCTAGTTTTTCATTTGTGGTTACACATAAATACTAAATTTGTTGCGAAAACAGTCACTTGTATTTGTTTTCAACAAATGCAGTTCTATATCATAATGTATCTGCTTGCTCTCTACTTGGCAGACAATGCTTGGCCAGTGTTCCTCAATTTTTCGGCGTATTGTCTAATAATGTCCTTATTCATTTTCTTTCCATTATGTATCTGGCAGTCTTCTTGATATCCGTGTAAGTATCAATGCCCTTTTCTCTCCACAGAGATCTACATCTAATGTTGCATTCCTTGCCATTAGGCTGCCAGATTCCAGACTATTTTGTCTTCCATTTTTAGCCTCTTATTGAGAAAGTAAAATTGGTGTAAATGACAGCTGGATCTATGACAAACCATCGAATGGACAGATAGTTATTACAGTAATATATACAGAATATAAAGGTAAAAGCAGGAATGTAGTTGGTTTGATTAAAGTAATATATATAGAATATATACATAAAGTCAGGAATTTAATTGGTTGCCAGATAAATTCAGAGAGGTGTAAACAGAGATATATTAATCAAAACTGGTAGACTTGGATTCTATGATTCAAAATAATAGGTTTGAAGAAAGATCCCAGAATAATATTCATAGGTTCATGTGTAAGTAGTAAATAACCCAAAATTGCTGCACTGTGGATCATTTTAAGCGTAACCAGTGAAAATCAAGCCATTTACCTATTGTCTTTGAGGTATCTACTTTAACCCTTATGACAACCCCCAAAGTGAAACTGAAAGAAACATTCTATAGTCTTTAGTACACGCATCTAGATCTACTGATTCACTGAGAGTGGAGAGAATATATTATTGTGAACACATTTGCTGCAACAAATTCCCAAGGCTAATTTGTATACATTTTCTGAATATTCATAAATACAACTGGTGATATAACAAAAAAAGATAAATGACTAATAATGTACTCCAAATGTGAAGATTATTTTCTTGACATCTTGGCAAAGCCTTATAAGAAGGATAACATACAGCATAAAATACCCCACTTAAATACCCGCATAAATCAATTAAAATAATTAAAATTAATTAATCCATATCAATCAAGTGACACCTTCCAATTACAAAAAAATAAATAAATTAATAAATTAAACCAACATGTACCAAAGTATTTTAATATAAAACTTTTTCTTTACATTCGCCTACTCCGAGGAGATATCTGCCTAACATATAAAGCTATGTTAAACCCAGAGCTGCTGGACATGCTACACCTAAAAAAATCCCAATCCCTCCGAGCTACATGCTCTAGGGACCTAAATCTTGTCACCACAATAAACAGGACATGCTGGAGGGATAGATTCCTGTCCCAGAGACTTCCTATACTCTGGAACAAGTTACCCATCTATGTCAAGCAAAGTTCCTTATTAGCACTCTTCAAGAAAAATCTTGATGAGTGGATGGGAAATAAGAAATATAACCTGGGGAACAATTCTGTGGCTCTGCTCGACAGGGGCACAGGAAATTAATTTTCTTGGGTGGCGTAAGCCAGGGAACATTGTTGGAAAGGCTTACTTAGGCCCGTGGGCCGATAGTCTAGTACCTACCTATAAACCTATGAACCATTGTAAATGTTTAACATGTTCTCTATTTCTAACAGAACACTTTATTTGTGCCAAAACAGTCACTTTAAAATCACACACTGAATGGTCAACATTATTAAAATGAACTGCTAAAGGAGTATCATTGTTCATTCCCCTGATGTTTCTACAATGCTATTTTATTTTTATACATAGAGCTGTTTTTGTCTCACCAACATAAATACTGATTTTAATTAATTTCAATTGATTTATGTGGGTATCTTAGACTGGTATTTTTTGCTCTGTGTTATACTCCCTGGTAAGCTTTGCTGAGATGTTAGAAGACTAAACTTTATGTATGGGCTGTGTGATTATTTATTTATTTATTTACTTATTTTCATTCTTTCATTCATAAATAACCCACAAAGAATCTGGGTTTTAGCTAGAATGGCATGAAGCTAACATTCTGTAAAGACATTCCTCTCAAAAATAAATTTGCAAGAAAAAAGTATTTCTACAGCCCCAAATTTGTAAGAGAAAAACATAAATTTCTAGCTGCAATTCCTAGCTAAGCATTTTTTACTTCAAATGAAAACAGCTATGGTCTTAGTGACATAAATAAAGTTGTAGTGCTGTTTTTGAGACCATGTTTTCTTCTAAACTTGACTTACATTTTCCATACTCTCATTTGCCAATAATAACTATAAAGATCTGGTGTCTTAGTATTTCTTTACTATGGTGGCTATTCTGTTATCTTTTTGATACTACAAAAAAGTCACCAGTCCACACAGGTTTTTGAGTTCTGAATAAATCCAAAACCAAGTAATGATAAAAACACAGAAGAACTCAGGTATGACCAAGGACTTCAGTTTCAATTGAAATTTTAATGTTAAAACATAAGCTCTTTCTCAGGAAAATCAGTTTCATCAGATGCTATTAAATACAACTGAAATGTGCTTCTTTTTATACAACGTCTAGAAAGCACTAGTAGTCACATGATACAAATTAAGTAAAAACAATTAACATCATAGGGTGTAACTTGAGCTTACTACCCTACTGAATGAAATAAATGCATGCAAGCATACACTGCTATCAACAGAAGACACTTATGAAAAATATGTAAAAAAGTCACATTTATATATATATATATATATATATATATATATATATATATATATATATATATATAAACACATATACAGGTGTAATACACAGTCTTTTAAATGCAAGCCACATGTGACAGCCAACATATAGTTTATTTAGCCCATTGCCTTAAATGTAAAATATTCACGTCTACTTTATTCCCGTGAAAGCCGAATCGGTCGAATACAATTCGCGTGACACATAACAAGCGAAATGCGAGTACGTCGAACGCACAAACCGCGAAAGGTGAAATATCGAATTCGCATAGTTGGCCTGTCTGCAGAATAGCTCCGTAAGATAAGTGTACGATAGTTATGGACCTTAGGGTTAGGGTGCAGGTTAAGGTAAGTGGTAATATAAGGTAATATAAGGTAAGATAGGTAATGTATGTAAGGTTTAGTGTAGGGTTTTGTTAAGTGTATGTGTGTTGAATATTTAGTTTGTTTGGGTATAGCTCAGTAAGGTAAGTGTGCAGTAGTTATGAACCTTAGGGTTAGGGAGGGGGTTAAGGATAGTGCATAAATCGTTGTGTATGTAGGGTTTAGTGTAGGGTTAGAAGTAGGGTTTTGGTGCTTTACTTTAGGGTTAAAAGTAGGGTTTTGGTTAGTGTGTGTATGTGTTGTTTTTACTGTGTTTCGGTAGATAGTATGTTGTGGGTGGTGGGGTTGGCCAACTATGAGAGAATGAGATTTCTAATTTTGCGTTTTAGTGTGTTCAACGTATTCGTGTTTCGTTTGTTATGTGTCGTGCGAGTTGTATTCGACCGATTCGGCTTTCACGGGAATAAAGTAGACCCAAAAATTCTATATAGGCAAAACAGACAGATCCTTCAAAGAAAGGATTCGAGAACATATTTACTATATTAGTAGGAGAAATAAAGTTAGTGCTTTGGGCAAGCATCTTATTGATAGTAACTCTGAGTCTAAACATATCTTTAAGTTTATGGCCATAGGTAGAATTTCTGATAACATCGGGGGGAGACATATATAATCTGATTGAGCAGTTAGAGGCCAGATGTATTATTAGACTTATGGGAGATTCAGGGCATGGTTTAAATGAATATGTGCCACTTAAACCCAAGCTTAAGTCCTGACCCTTGTTAGATAGTTTTTTTTTCTCTTTTTCTTTTTAAATGTATCACTAATAAAGTGTGCCTACTTATATATGTAGTTTTTATGTATATTTTTATATATACACTTTTACAAATATATAAATGTTATATCTAAAAGACTGATTTTTTTAGCTGCACACTTAGTTTTCAAAAACAGTTTTTTCTTCCTTGCTTTTGGAAGCAGCAATCTGTTTTATCACACAATTTTTTTAGCAAATAAATGATATAGCCATTGGTCCTGTGTATGTTCAGTATGATTTAAAAGTGTGGAGCCACAGAGGTGAATCTGAACAAGTAATAAATTATAGTTTTGTCCTATTAGTTTCCAAGGTTTAACCACTTTTTTGACCCAATCATCTTAAGACTTTTTTTCTATATGACATTATTTTGTAATCCTTTTCACTGCTTAGATTACACTTTTAATTAATCACAACGTGAATTCTCAATCTGTCATAAAGTATTACATTAATAAGACTTCATTGACATTAAAGGCAGCATGATGTATTGACTATACGGGGGGATACTGTTTTACTTATTATTAATAGAGCTAATCAGTCAGATTCACTGTATTAGATAGTTACAGTCCTATGTTTTTTAACACCTTTATTGAATTATCACTTGTGACATAGGTACATTTACCTTTATCAAAATTAATCAAACTGTATTAACAGGTTAAAATTAACAAACATTATGCTTCACATATATTGCTATATATCATATACCCTAAGAAACATTACATACATTATTCAATTCCTGATCCTTTTCTTAAACAAGAAACATCTTTATTAAACCATAACTTGTGACATAAGCAATCATACATTTATATAAATTTTATATATAAATAATTTTATATATATATATATATATATATATATATATATATATATATATATAAATGAAAAAAGATCACACCAACAAAATTCTAGTTGTAAACATTTTACATCACAAACTATAATGACACATTCCCAGTTGCAAACATTATACATCATTTATAATCTACTCAATTATTTTCAGTCAAACATTATATAGCCCATTTAAGTCCTTCTTTGTTTTAAACCCCATTCATCCCGTGTATGTATTGTTCCCGCAATTCCCATTTTTTCATATGTAGTTTTCTCCTACCCTTTTCTAAAGATCTCAGTTCCAGTTGTTTTATCCATGTTACTATATTCACTACTTCTAATATAGTTGGTTTAGATTATGATTTCTTTTTTCTAGTAATTGTTTTTTTTGGCAGCCACCATAATTAAAGACAGCAAGGCCTTATGTCTAGGCAATTCCAATTCTGTATCATAGCTCAGAAAAATAATTTCCTTCATCACACCAATCTGCCCGCCCAGCATCTCTGACAGTGCGTTCCACAGGGAATCTTTAAAGTCTGCCAACTCACTGCACTCCCAGAAAATATGTTCCCAATTTTATCTTTCTTCCTCATCACACCTTCAACATTTGCTATCTACCTGAGGAAAAATTCTCTGAAGTATACTTGAGGTGTAAAAATATCTGTGCAAACATTTCCAAGCAAAAATCCTAAATCCTCTAGATTCTGTTGTACATTTGGGAGACACGCATTTAACCTCTCATTGATTCTTTGTAAATTTCTTATCCAATCCCTCTTCTCAATCCTTTCTAACCTCCTCTGATTGATTCTTATAGTTATCATGCAATATTTTATATGATCGAGAAATAGAAGTAACATACTTCTACTACAACTAAACCAGCAGTCAGGAGGATATGGAGAATTTCAGCTTTGAAATTACTTCAGTAATTCATTATTTAAAAACAGGATTTAAATAATTTCCGTCAACAGCATAAGTAATTGAAACTTGGATTATTACTAGCACATATATCAATACCCTACTAGTGGATAAAGTTTCAGCTATACAGTATGAATTGCCTGTGGCTAGGTTTCCTGAGGTTGTGATTTGATTCATAGAAAATCATTGTCAGTAAGATTAGCCAGCAGTGTCCACCTGTGGGGTAACTTCCATCTTCTTTGATTTGATGTGACTGTGGAGTTGAAATATATACGTTCAGGGGGTGTGGGGTGCTTACCCTCCTCATTGGGGTTGCATAGGTGATTGCAACTATTAAAAAACACTTACACTTTGTATTTCCATGAGTTTTTTTTTTTATTTTGGGGGAATAAGAGTTTGAAGATTCCGATAGATGAGTAGGGTTCATCTCTGATCACTCAAAATTGAAGTGCTCTAAATGTAATGCTCTGCATCTACTTGACTGCACTATTGAATTTATAATTTCTGCTTTTTGGAGGGGGTCATCTTCTTTCATATCCTTGATATCTCATTTTAATTGTGATAAACCGATGCTGACATGTTAATTTTATATTATATTATGAGTATAACATATTGAATTCTTTTTATAATATAATTATTGTCACATTACTTATAGACCCTGCCATTTTATATTTCTTATTATTATTATTGTTATTTACTTTTTTGTTTCCTTTTTCCTTAATGAGTTATACTAGTTCCTGCTTATTTCATATAATAAATAATACATGCATTTATTATATCTGATTTTTTTTTCTGGAACAATCCCAAATTATATTTACTAATATAAATTATCTTTAATATCAGTAGCCTACTACAAATAGTATAGTTTAAATATAAGTTAATATCAAAGGATGTTTGTCAAATTAAGTCTGATAGTTCTTAATTGTTTTCTGGATCTGAAATATTACTTACTACTAAAAAATAAGAAAAATGTTTCTGATCTTCAGGTATCCAAAACATTTGTAAGTCACTACAAAAAAGTAAGTCCAAATATAGCAGATTTTAACTAAGCCACTAATCTAACAGGAACAGCTGGATATTTAAAGTTATTAAAGTGTTGTAAAGAGTTTGGACATAGTCCCCGGGATTCATAAAGCTTGCACCAGGTGCAGACGTAGCATCGGCGTTCCAACACCAAATATGGCTGCCGAGCAATCCAGGTACAAGCTGTTCCCATGTGCACTACCTGTGTACGCTACGCCTGCACAGCTCTTGGGCCCTGTATGCTAATTACCACATGTGCAGCAGTGTAGCATGCAAATGACAGTATGTAGTGGTCCAGGAAGTGGTGCAGGCAGTGTAAGCATGCAGAAATGTAAACCGTAAAAAAACGGTTTTCATTTTTGCAAACATAAAATCGGAGTCATGCCAGCCGACCAAACACATGTATTATATTGTTAATATATGCCAATGGCTAAATATATAGCCATTGGCATAAATAAATGTACAAAATATAAAATTAACATTTAATATATATAGTTGCACTATCGCGACATGGAAGCGCAGGGCAGCGGCACGCAAAGGGGATTGCAAGGAAAATATTAAAATATAGAATAAAACTGCAATGTAACACATATTATGATTTCCCCATAATAGTCAGTGGCAGGCATGCTACACCATACTATGGCACAAGGGTTGCTAAGGGGCTGTGACAGTGTTATGCGCTGTAGCTAGGAATTAGTAGGCAATGCCATGCAAATGAGAGGAGTAATAGTGAATCACAGATTCCCTACTGGTGTAAGGATGCACCTCACAGCATAACATTATAACACTGAGGTGTGCCCTTGAGATAAAGATGACATCAAGAGAGGGGTGTATCACCATTGCTGTAAGCACATTGAAGCATTTCTAAACCGGTTTGCACCTAGCTAGGCAAAGCTGCAGGATAGGGATGTGTTGAACTAGCCATAGCTTTGCTTAGCTGAGAGTACACAAGGTAACCGAGTATGCATGTGAACGGAGATGAAAACGCATGTAAACCTGGTAAACGGGTTTGCGTGGTGCGCACTGCAGCTGAAACAGGAAGGATATAGGAAAGAAATAAGGAAATGTGGCAGCAGGGAAATTGGAGTACAAATGACTAATTAACACCTAGTATATTAGCTACAAGACACATTTTGCCATGACTGGGTAGGGAAAGTATAAAACAAGGAAGAAGGCAGGTGGATGCATGCCTGATAATGGGAGGGGATCCAGGTTTAAAAGTGAATTGAAGGGCAACAGATTAATTATGGCAGGCAAGCATAACTCCACAGTAAAGGCCCCACACTTGCAGTACTCATTGTAAAACCCATAATTAAGATACTCTGCAGCTGGAATAGCTCATATACACCCAATGACATCAGCAGCATCCATAGCACAATAGTATAAAGTGTGAAAGCACCTTACACAGATTTATGTATTCCCATACACTCTGCACCAGTGGTGTATACAGACGGGGAACTTTTAGTATGTACTTGTTAGGGGCTGCCATAGCTTTGATCCACCAGCAGGTGGTGTGGAGGATGATGCACACGACCACCTCAGGCACCAGAGGAGGAGAGTGTTCAGACCCAGGGTAATCTACCAGGGGCTACATGATCTGGAGATAGCAGAGTGTTACAGGGTGGACAGGGACATCCTACAGCAACTTGTGGAGCTGTGCCAGCCATGCCTCAGAGCCAGAACAAACAGAGGGGAACCCATCCCAGTGGATATGAAGGTATGTGTAAGCCTGAGAAAACTAGCTACAGATACCTTTCAAAGACCAACTGGGGATATCATGGGGATCTCACAGGCATCAGCATCCAGGGTACTACACCAGTTCCTGGATGCCATGTAACACATGTCAGTGAGCACATATACTTCCCTCAAATGCAGGAGGTGTTGGCCAGCAATATGCGTCTCTTCCACCGTGTGGCAGAATACCAGGAGGTACTGGGTGCAATAGACTGCATGCACATAGACATCAAGTCACCACCCAGTGAGCAGGGTAGGCACTACATAAACCACAAGGGAAACCCCTCCATCAACTGCCAGGTCGTGTGCAATGTCCAAGGCATTATCATGGATGTGTGTGCTAGCAGCCATGGAAGCTATCACTACTCCCACATCTGGCATGCCTCACAGCTGTATCAGGTATTTGCCAGGGGGGACATCCCAAATGGCCACCTGGTGGGGGATGCTGGCTATGCACTGGGACCGTGGATGATGATTCCCATCAGAAATGCACACACACCCATGTAGTAATGCCATAATGAGGCACACGCACAAACCAGAATCATCATAGAGCATGTGTTTTGGATGCTGAAATCAGGGTTCCCTTACTTGGACATATCTGGTGGAGCCTTGCAGTACTCTCCAGGCACGTGTGCCCACATCTTCATAGTATGTGCCATGCTACACAATATGATACTGTGGAAACAGCTGCAGCAGGGATGGAATGGTGAATGCCCTCATAGCCCACCACCATTGCCAATGGCCCAACAGGCACAGAGGTACTCAGTTCACGAACACCCTGAGCCAGCCCCAGTAGGCAGATGGAGGCATGTCCAGTATGCCCATGCCTTGGCAAGGAGGGAACGTATAGCACACACACTGATAGTTTAGGCACCTAGGGACTGACGCCTTTCTCCACCTGCACATGCAGTAAAAATGTATGGCATACACACAAAACTACCTGTAAATTGTTATGTATAGGCAGTCTACTGTGTGCATTCAACATAAGCAGCCCTGAACTATTGCACACAAAACTGCCATTGGCACAAGGTAAGACAACACCTGAACAGTAAATTAAGCTATCAGCATGTGCTGATACTGTATGTATAGGTTCATAGGTAGGTACTTGGCCAACTGCCAGATGCCATTCATAAGCCTAGCAAAATGTGACAGCTTTTGCCACTCCATTGATTCTTTAACTGTCCCTCTGTGGAGTAGAGCCAATTTCGGGATCCCTGGGGTGTATTTACGGTTTATCTTGAAGACTGTTAGTGAGGGCCTCTGTATAATGTAGTTAGGGATGTTGTTCCAAATTATGGGGAGTGTCTGTGACAGGAATCCATCCCTCCAGCATCTTGCAGTTATTGTTGTGGCAAGTTTCAGCTCACTACAGTGTGTGGCTCATTTTGACATGGATTCCCATAGGTGGAGCATATCCATTAAGCCTGAGTTTGACATGGCTGTGTTGGCCAGCAGAGATCATCTCTGGGTAAATGAGATGCCACTGAGTAAAGGAGGAGTTTATTCAATCTGGCTGCATAGGGCGTATTTTTGAGGCCAGTAATCCCTTTGACGAGGTACATTCTTGGACCTTCCAGCTGTTGGAAGTGTCTTCTGAGGTACATCCCAAATGGGTTATTATACCCTATGATGGGACTGATGAGTGATGAGTAAAGGGGCACTATAACTCCAGTATGTGTAGATAGGAACCTTTTAGTAATCAGATGGCCTACATAGAAGGATGTCCTAACTACTTTGGAGATATGATTGTCAAAGAAGAGATCACTATCAACCTTAGTCCCCAGATACCCCATTACCTCGTCCATATTAAAGTGGCTGCCACTTATGTGTTAATATGTGGGTGCTTATTATTCCACAATGGAATGACCATGCGGTAAGTGGCACTTAGCTGGAGGCCATGACTTTGACACCCTGTGTAGGTCTCTGTGAGGCCCCTTGAGGGATGTCTGTGTCAGCTGGACTATCAATAATGTCTCCCAGTTCGCAATCATTGCCAAACATGGTCTGCTGTAGTCCACCTGTGTTTGCCTGTACCTCTGAGAAGTATATGCCAAACAGTAGGGCTCCCAGGACTGAGTCCTGTGGGACATTAGTCATGACTGGTCAAGAGTTGGACAGGGACATTGCTAGTCGTACCATGTGGGTTCTGTGTGTAAGCCCGCTGACAACCCAACCTGTGATGTATGGGTGTATGTACAGGCTGGTGTGTTTATCAATAATACCTGAGTGGGACGTGGTGTCAAAAGCCTTGGCGAGGTCCAGGTAGTATGTGTGAACCACCTCTCCCCTCATCTAACATCTTGGTGACTGTATGTCAGACGTCAAACAGGTTCAGTAGTCTTGAACTGCACTCAACCAAGCTGACCTGGGTTGGGTCACATGTTTGGAGGTTACAAATGTCTTTGTTAATGAGTGCCATGAGGATGCGCTCCATACCATTGCAGACCAGGCTAGTCAGGCTTATGGGGTGGTAGTTACTATGGTCAGTTGTGATTCCACCTTGGTGGAGTGGAATAACCATTGCCACGTGCCATTGTATGGGCATGTAGCCTGTGGAGAGGCTGAGGTTGAAAAGCTTAATTAAGTGGGGGGTCAGGTTGTCTTCTACTGTTTGCAAGATGCAGTCTGGGACAACATCTGCCTCCATTGATGCTATGTTCTGCTATTAGAGAGGGCCATTTCCATATGTGTGTCTCTGATGTGTGGGATACTGTACCTTTTGGGTAGTGTTGTGGGCTCTTTAGGGGGTGAAGTATGCACTGAATGTATCTGCAAGGTTGTTGGTGATATCAGTAGGGTCAGCATATTTTGTGCTATATTTCACCAGCACAGTGCAAATCTGTGTGTCACCACTTAGATCCTTGATATAGCCAAAGAAGGCTTTGTGGCTATCTTTCAAATCCTTGTGTATTTTCCTGTTGACGTCAGCCTTGGATGATTTCATGAGGGACCTACATATCATACTAATAGTGGTCACGGATGCCTGCCTTTCGTGGAATTTGCTGTTTATCTGGAACACTGTCCTACTTCTGTAGTATAGCCTGTTTATTGCAGGGGTCCACCAGACTGGTGTCCTTGTCTAGAAGGAGTGAGTCTTGGTTTACCAGTGATGGCACGAGCCATACATCCTTGTAGGTGCTTATAGATTGCATTTGTAAATCTATCTGTATCTTGAGCAGTGCGTGGGGGCTGCAAACCCCCCCACCTCTGTATCTAGTAGTGTAAATTTAGCTGTAGGAAAGGTATATACTGTGGTTTCCGTGGGTGGGGGAGATGTTTGGGTGTGGAAACAGTGAATAGTTCATGGTCAGATCTAACCAGTGACTGGTTAACCTCTGCTGTGGTGCACCTGTTGCCCATGTTAGTGATGACCACTTCTAGTATGTTTCCACCCCTCGTTAGGGAGGTTATAACCTGATACAGGGCATATGAGGTGATAAATTCCAGGAAGTGCAGGGCCTGGAAGTGAGCACTTGAGTAAGTTTCCCAGTTAATGGTAGGATAGTTGACATCGACCAATGCCAGTGTGGTGCAGTAGGACTGTCATGTTCTCCACTGTCTCCAGATAGGTAGAGTGGTGGTCCTGGGTCATGGAGGGGGATCTGTAGCAAGCCACAGTTTACATTGCAGTTGTGGCTGATGTTAGCTGCACATGGATGATCTCAGAGGTATCATGCTACCCCACTAACCTGCAGGTGTAGGTATCCCTGATGAATATGGATACACCCCATCCATATCTGTGTCAGTCCATGTTCTGTGGCTGAAATGTGTATTATGGGTTGTAGTCTGGTAGTGCTGGTGTGCTCTCAGGAGCCTTAAAACAGGCCTCAGTTACTGCATAGATGTTGACGTTGTCCATCCTGAGGAGTGCTGTGAAAGCATGCATGTTGTGATCACAACCCCTGGTGCTGAGTAGCATAAACCTCATTGATTCTGTTATTGTGCTGTTTACGGAGCTGGTATTCACCTTTGAGACTCTCCTAAAAAAGGCACCATGGGGGCGCCAATAGCCTTGGCCAGCATTCCAAAGCCTAAGGCTGACACATAAGCGGGTATGGTATTGTTGCATGCATGTTTCCCATTTGTGCTTGTTTCTCATCTCTCCTGTAGGTAACCTACTGGTAAGCAATAGAAATCCTTAAACTTATACAAGTCTTCTAGCTTCCAAGATAGGCTTTTGGAGTGATTAAGTATCAGAGTTCTGTATGTTCTTGCTGTACTTAACTGTTTCCTGACTACATGGTTATTTCTCACTGTATATTGTGATCTGAAAGTCTGTTTATTCACATATTATGGCTGTGATGGCCTGCATTTAAGAGGTTCACAGATAGTCTACTACCTATCTACCCAAGGGCAATTAGAAGCATAGCTACAGTGTGTTGGCTTTCTCCCCACCATTGATGAAGTAACTGAGCCTCTGTCAAGCATAGCCAATGAAGCAATTCCAGGCAGAGTTGCTGGAAGCTGTTGAAGACTGGGGTGGTGGAGGGTGATAGGGGCACTTAGTGATCTAAAGAGGGCAAGTTAATGTGACAATTCAACACCATTCAATTTCACCAACAGGTCTTGCAGCTATCAAACTGAATGGGCTCCCCCACCCCCTGGCTGTATGGTTCTGGGACACATGATCCTAGGGGTGTATATTCTGTTACCCATTCACACAGCAAGGTTTTAGGTTCATAGGTTCATAGGTAGGTACTAGGCTATTGGCCCAAGGGCCTACATAAGCCTAGCCAACAAGGTTCCCTGGCTTACGCCACCCAAGAAAGTTATTTACCTGTGCCACTGTCGAGCAGAGACACAGAAGTGATCCCCGGGGTTTTCCTTGAAGTGTGTCAGTGAGGGGCTATGCCTAATGTAGTTACGAATGTAATTTATTGTCTCACATTACATTTGTTATATGTTGTTATTTCAAGAGTAAGTGAAGCTCAGTGGGTTTGGGGGCCTCCGACCTTAGCTTAGCCTAGCTTACACATAGAAATCATCTAAATAGAAAATAGGCGGAAGCAACGTTAATGTCAATAGTGAAATGGTTACAGCATCTGCATAGTATCTGTGCATTCAAGGTCCCAATCCCAATAAAGTCAGAGATGTTTATCATGTTAAAAAGTATACCTTAACCACAGCTTGCATATATAGGTAGTAATCATCTGTATAATAAACATTCAAAACTCCCATATAAACCCATGTGTGCTGGAGAGTAAAGTCAACAGAGAATGCAATGTTATGTAAGCACATAGTGAGATGTTACTTCACTGAAATATATATATATCCTGAGTAGTTAGCAGATGTGGCCATGTTTGCGTGCAAAGGTTATACATTACAAAGTTTGTTTAACTGTGTTTAACCGCTGCTATAATGTCACACAAACACTTTTAAACATGCTTACAACTGCTTAAATGAACCTTGTTCTGGAGTAAAAAACATTTTTTAAAGCATCGCAGGTGTTGAACCCTTGACCATGCACACTGTAGTCATGGGACTTACCACTAAGCCATCTGAGATGTATACAAGTTTCACAGTCTTTAGAATACACCTTATACCATATGCATTCCACTGTAATGGCCACAAATGGGACAGTCACTTTGTGTACATATGTACAGTACATTGTAATGTACTGTAGTTTGTGAACCAACACATACAAGTCTACATATGTATTACTGTAACAAATTAATATGAAATATATATATATGTATATATATATATATATATATATATATATATATATATATATATACAATTACATCAATAGCCATATATATAAACATCTATGAACACACTTCGTGACACAGTAGCAATCCAAAGGAATTGAAGTGTACACAAAACACATGCAACTCTGGTATTATAACTATTAATATTACCCTAATTCACCATAGATGGGATGGCTGATGTGTATGTGAAGATTGGGGTGGGGGAGGAATGATGGATAATGAAAGCATGCATCAAGGAGAGCTTTGGTTGGATGTTCAATATGTGAACTGGAAGGGTATACATGGAGTATGGGGACAATATTAAAAGGACATAAAACAAGAACCTTCCTGATCCATAATACACCCTGTCATGTCACATTGCAACACCTATTTTCATAAACATGTGAACATTAACATGTATCAGACATATGTACACCAATTGACTGTCATATTTGTTTTCAGTAGTGAGGAATGCTTGTAGTAAAATGTATATTCTAAACACCATAATATTTGTATATATCTCAGATGCCTTAGTGGTAAAGTCAGTAACTGTGGTGTTCATTGTCCCGGATTCAAGGGCTGTTAAGTTATTTTGAGGGCCAGAATAAGGGCTGTTGGATGCAGGTGGATTAAAGCACTTTTAAGCAGTTGTAGGCGGGTTTGCATGGGTTTGCGTGACGGTAAGAGGTGCTTAAACATGGTTAAACAGAGAAGCACTTCACAGGTTTAACCTTTGCTTAACGTCATTCAGACCATGGGCAAACCTGCTTACAACCGCTTAAATGTGCGTTATTCAAACTTTCCCTACCAGTGCCTACTCTGAGAGGTAAAATAATAACACCTTCGAGGATTAGAACCTGCAACCATGTACTCCATCCTTCACGTAACCTACCAATAAGCTACCCTGAAATGTACCTATGCCAGCTGTGTATGGAGACAGGTTAAAAGGTAGGAATGTGTGGAAATAGGACAACCCGCCATGTACCCAATGAAACGTGTATGCTAATAAATATATCTATCTATATATATATATATATATATATATATATATATATATATATATATGTATAGAGAGAGAGATACATAGAGACATGTCGATATATATATAGATCAACATATATATATATATATATATATATATATATATATATATATATATATATATATATATATATAGCTATACAGATAGGTTAAAAACATCTACACATCTATGGAGGTATAGATAAACGTATGCAATAATATATATTATATATTATATATTATATCTATATACATACACACACACACACACACATATATATATATATATATATATATATATATATATATATATATATATATATATATATATATATATATATATATATATATATATACCCAGAATTGTTGAACATGCTCCATCTTAGCAAAACCAAATCTACTCCAGCTATATGCTCTAGGGATATAAACCTATAAACCTCAACACAACAATGAATAGAACATGCTGGAGGGATAGATTCCCTTCGCAGAGACTTCCCTTACTATGGAACAGTGTCCCGATCTACATAAGACAAAGCCCCTCACTATCACTCTTCAAGAGGAACCTTGATGAGTGGATGGGTAAAAGAAAGTTCACACCGGGGATCACACCAACAGCACTACTAGATAGGGACCAAGGGTACTAGCTGCTAGTACAAGGGTCTAGGGAACTACTAAAGGGGAGGTGAATACCGCACAATGTGGCTGGGCTAATATATGCCTTCAGGCAGATAGCCCAGTACCAAACTATGAACCTATGAACCTATATATACAGACATACATACATACATGTGTGTAGACAGCATATGAAGTATTCATAACTGAGTATAACATGGACCGTAGCAATCACACATTCCGCCCCCCCCCCAACAATATGAACATAACATATGAAGAATATATGCCAATACACTATTATAAATATGTTCTATGGACACAGTCACCAACACAACTGCAAGACAGCTTTCATTTAGCAAAACTTTATTGCATTCCGATGTATTGTCAAAAGGATTCAAGGACTAACAGTACCTGCCTGCTATACAGGAAGCATTTAACAGTGCCTTAATGAATCAGCCTGCAATTACCATAGTATTAATCCACTAAGGGATAGGTGCTCACATAGGGAAAATACCGCCACACACATATAGAAGATGTATAAAAGTGGCTCCTACACACCTGCATCTGCTATGTGCACCCACTAACATCTCCCCCACACCCAAAATAATTACATCAATACATACTGTCATACCATACCAATTATTCAACTACTGTATGACATCTGCTGAAACCTTAACATACCTGGACACAGACACACTAACATGGCCCTATGTGAAATAGTTGCTGTTATACAATGGAACAGCTGCTGATGTTACAGGGTTTGTATGAACTAATCCCGTTTCAGAGGGTTGAAAGGTTTGTACACCAGGAATTGTTACCGATTACTAATTATCAGCACAGTATGATATACATTAACACCAAACTAAAGATGTCTGGTAAGCACATTGTAAACCTCCTAACATTATATGCATAGCTATGCAACCTTGAGCTGGTCAAACATCCTGGCCAGACTGAAACATATGCAGAAGTATTAGGTACAGACAAACCCTGCACAAGTAGCTATGTTCAGAAATATAACAGCAGTACTCACATTTAGACCAGATCCTCTAGGCATTACACACAGTATATTAGTGTTCGTCTCCATACAACTGTTGCAATAGATGTCAAACAACACTTCCAGGCTGTATTCCTCACAAGTAAGGCAAAGGGACAACGTCCAAGTGGAGTACTCAGTTATATTCCACTGCTGCCATGGTATTAGCTAAGGCAGTAGCAGCACAGCTGATATGCATGTAATTAACTACTTAGGAACACCAATTGGTTATCGGGATAGCACATGTTACTGATCTGTAACTATAAAAGTTTGCCTTGTCACACATTCAAACCATTGCATCTACCTGTAGAACAGTGCAAAATACTGAAACACAAATGGAAAATTATACTAGTCAATAACACCACCAATTACTAAGAAGGAATGTATAACATTTAGTATGTCTGTGTATGTAGTACCTGTTCTGTAATAATTACACTGTAATCAATGCACATAGTGGAAATAGCTATCTTGCAGAGATGTATTGTTGAGCAGTAGTAATGCTTGTAGTATTCTTTGTGTGTACTGCTGTAGGTCACCAGGCAAATTCCTCATACACCACAAGGGATGATATATAAGGGCTTGGAACTCACCAATTCGCTTCCAGCCACTGTCAGTGTCAGGGTTGGTCCAACAAGTATGTGCTATAACAGGGGATAGTATATTTCGATATATTGTAACAGTAGACATATGTCTGGGTGTATAAGTAAGATTAACATGTCAAAGGTTGGCTTACTGTGCAAATATGGTCTGCATTGTGGGATATTGTGCCAATAACTGTGTAATGTACAGTATTTTAGGCAGATCTGTATTCTATTCTACATAGCATTTCTGTTATGTTATGCAAACAGTAGTTATGCCTATTGGCAATTACAATTCTCAATAATAGGATACATATCACTTTTATTCATCTGACTGTTTAGCAGCATGATAGCAAAGATAACTATCCATGCCCATAACACATGTAATATCCACCTCTCTAGTATTGTTTGTAAGCAATAACAGCTGTGCATGTGTACATGTTATGCAAATGTGTAGTGACCCTTGTTACAGGGCTGGACCTCTCTAGTATCGTTTGCAAGCAATAACAGCTGTGCATGTGTGCACGTTATGCAAATGTGCAGTGACCCTTGTTACCGGGCTGGGCCAAATGGCTATGTGCATACCTACATAGAGTGGATATTGAGAGTAGAGACACACTGGTTGAACTACCAGGTTTATGTAGCCTAACCTCTCATTGCCAACCTAACAGCCACTTGCACATACTGTATATAAGGTAATGCACAGTACTGGTAATGAAATAGGTTACATATCATCTTTAACTCCAGTGTAACATCTGAAGTAGGAGTGTAAGATATAGGAGACTGCTGCCCATGTGTAATAGCCACTTCATAGGTGATGGCTTACACTATCTGATTATATCCTGATCATGTTGATAGTGGCAGCAGAGTCTATTGATACATGACTCTGTTTGGGGAGTGGGTGTCTGTGCCCAACAGAGCTCATGGTCCTGGTGGATATGTGAGTATATACCCAGAAAAGGAAACAGACCTGTAGACACTTGCATCATTTGCAATCAACTATTAGGATGAGATGGGGTCCTCAGAGGAGGATCGCTGCTAAACGTAGCTACAATGTTTCTGTAATAGCCAGTGTTATCACGTCCATAACACAAATATTTACATGTGAGCATCACTGTCTAAAACATCTTCATAAGCAATAAGTAAACTAAATACAGTACTTGGTACTTGTAGTACTGAATGCTCAAACAGGCATGTCCACTAGTTAGCTACTGGTGTTTACTAATGTCAGCTTTGTGTATGTAGCCATCCTGGGAGAATGTAATCTCTATGCCATGTATACTGCCAAACCCACCTAACACCACACCCCACACATTGTCTGTGATGCAGCTACAGGGGTAAGCTGGAAGGCAGTCCAGTCTACAGCCATGACTGGACTGGACAGTCATGAGGTGTAGGTTAACACATGCATCACATCATCACAACCAACACATACCCTTACGAGAACACAGTAAGGACACCCACACACACTACCAGAAATCACACACATTCAAAGATGCTTCTAAGTATCTGGCCAAACAAGGGACCTCCCAAGCTGGAATAGACAGACAATGAAATACACAAACTGTATGAAGTAGTTTGCATAATTGTGCCAGACCTCAGAATATTTGGCCAGAAGCATGCCCAACAGTACTCATTTGTGAATGCAAACTCTAGCACTATGTTACACACTAACCTATACGAGGGCGTACATACCTTCAGCTGCCTGTTTGCCATGATTAGCCACATACCCATACACTCAGACCACCTTTTGAACTATACACATGGCTCTGGCATATTCCATGTTGTTGTGCAGGACCTGTGATGCAGTAGCCAGGACTGCATGGAAACACATGTAGGAACTGTCAGGTCTTGTAGCCCATGCAGGTATGTCCCAATGCCCGGGTAGCATTCTGCCATTGGCCAGAATGATATTGCAGTACAGGGACAGAGGGATTGTATTCCACAATTGCCTAATGTAGTGGTTCAATACAGATATCACACCTATCAGCAGGTGTGCCGACACTGCACCGACCTCATAAGATGGGCAAAACAGCATGCTAATGCAATTGCCAGGGAACAAGGTGCAACAGGTGGGGGGGCCACTCACCCAGCCCCCACTCACACATACTGTGGAGCTACTGGCCAACTTGGGGACACCTGCAGACCTCCATCCACAAGCTTTAGCTGGTATTTTGGAGGTGGGTGTCTCTCAACCACCGAGCCTGGAGTTGCCTGATAAGTCAGTACTGCACATATAACACAACTATATTTCACATAGTTACATGTGTTACTGTACAATATGTAATGTAACATCATATGCAAGGCAAGTATGCACACATGCCACATACTATAGTCTGCTACTCTATGTATGCACAGATGAGCATACTCCATAGTATAGTGTATTGTACTGGCTTATGTGCTAACATGGACATTGCACCCTGTAGCTATCACACAGGTGTGGATAATGATCTTACTGCTGTGACACTCCTGTTTAGGTACCTCTGGCATTTTGCAGTGACAGCAGCCTGTGTCAGGTGAGATTGTTATTATTTACCAGGATTGATAATGCACAGATCATATTAATTGCATGCTAACTGCCATAACACGTGTACACATAATGTATCGTGGTCCTGTTAATAGACACTGGTCAGGCCTGCAATGCATCACAGTGGCTACCTATGTGAAACAATTGAAGACTATATGAACCACCTACACTAAACCTTCCAAACTGTCATTGCCAGATGTGTGGACAACTGTAAATACAATGGTGGAGGTGTGGTTCAATGTAGGGATAGGTACTACAAATCAGCATTACACATGTTGGGAATACAAACAGTACTGTACATAGAGCATATGTGTGCATACCTCTAAATGTGTTGGAGCTGGAGTATGACCACCCCACAGGATACACCCTTGTGGATTATACCCTTGCTATGAATGTCACACAATGTCTTGTGCTATCTGACATGTCCATGACATGGAGTGGGCTGACTGCAACACTGCTCAACTATCCTGCAAAACATGATATCTCACATCCCAAACATTCCACCCTTTGTCTGGATAACCCTGTCCTCAGTGGAGCTTATGACATCTATGGGTGTATATCATATGGGATAACACTGACATAAGTAGATGGCCATCACAACCATTGGACAGAACATGTGTACACATGACCATGGAGGATGGCCAGAGACATGAAGCAACACACACAGTAGAAGTGATGTACATGTGTGTACACCCTGTTGTCCATTGGCTCGACACAATACAACTATGGCCTTTGTGTAATGATGATATTGCAGATATGAAACACTAAACATCATACAAGCCTGTGCACAGCTTGTGTAGGCATAACATGAAACAACCACATAACATGTCTTGAATATCTTGAGTGTGTCACGACATGAAAGCATTCACCTATACAGTATCCAAATACATACATGTGTTGCACAACATACACATACAACCACATCAGGCCACAGATACAGTACATTCACCTTGCTGGTGTCAGACATCACTGTCATGCCTGCTCCTCATGTGTGTGAGGTGCACAGATGGCATGTGAGACATAGAGTACTGCTAAGTTAGCCATGTGTGGGCATAGTTGCCAGGCATCAGCAATATGGTTGCAGATGTGCAGGGGTGTCATCTGTATACCCTTCTGTGACCTGTGTCACACTTTCCACATTAATGTTTAGTGTGTATACACCTCAGTGATGTGGGTCACATTCCACATTAGATATGTATTGTATGTGAACACAGTCATGGTTATGAACTGTGTCAGTAACTCACACTGTATAGCAATAGTGAAGCCACATGACGCCCTGCAATGGCTATGCACATCATCTCAATGTTCAGTATGTCACTGCATATTTGTAGGGTGGACAGACAACACTGCATCAGCTGAAGGTCCGTGTTAGTATAACACGTCCCTGCATTGGAACACCATTGCTGTACTGTATATTGGAAAGGACACCATTGTGTTACACATGTATGCATGTCATTCAACACGTCAGGAGAAGACATGTCATACTACATGTGATTGGCAAGGTCATACACCAGACATCAGGCCGGTGCACAGTAAATCTGTGCTGGTCTGTGGCACCAATGCAAAGTAGGGACAGCCATGTCAAACATTTCTGGACAGCCACATGCACAATGTCTGTAGACTCAGCTCAGGGGTAGGCAGAATAATGTTGGACAGACATGGACTGCTTTGGGGGAGATATGGAAGCTAGGGCTCAGGCAACATAGTATTCAGTCGACATACCCTTCTGCTCATGTCCTCACACATAGGGGCAGTGGCCAACACAAAGCATCAATGGCAGATGTACAAAGGTCAGCGATGGTCTGTTAACATGGTGCATGTTGCACACAACATGGCATTGCGGTGCAATGGTGCATAGTGCATGCATTGTGTTGCAGGTATGGTGCATAAGCTACTAACACAAATGGTGCAATACAGGTATGTATGCTAACCACCACTATAATTGTGTAAGGTGCATGCCGTCTGCTATAACACATGCATGCTGTTGTGTGCAACTCAGGGATGTATGATAACTACCACTATAATTGTCTAAGCTGAATGCCATCTTCCATATCACCTGCATGTTGCATGTCATTGGGTGCATTGTCTAAGCTGAATGCCATCTGCCATAGCACCTGCATCTTTTTTGGAGGAGAGCGTCTTGGTTCTATTTGGGATGGCACGATTCATGCATGAGTGGATGTTCTCGTACAGTAACTTAGTGTAGGATTCAGCAGTCAAACTTTCAGTTCCCGTCTGCATGGGTGTCATGATGTTTCTCACTTCTGACTTGAATAGCATGAAGTTGGCTTTGGAGAAGTTTTTTACCTAGGTTTCCTTAGTGGGGTGGGGGTGGGGGAGGGATGTGGATGTCAAGGGTGATTAGCTTATGGTCAGACCTGACCAACGAGGGGGTGACCATAGGTGTAGAACATCAATTTCCCATGTTGATAATGACCAGGTCTAGGATATTGGAGCCCCTGGTGGGACTATGGATTAAGTGATCCAGGGCATTGGAATTTGAATTCCAAGAACCGTTGGGCAAAGGTGTTGGTACATGAGTAGTTTTCCCAGTTAATGGCAGGGTAGTTGAAATCACCCAGTATTAGGGTGTTTGCTTGTATCTTAATATTTTCCAGTATGTTTAGAAAGGTGTAATGAGAATCTTGGGGCATGGTGGGGGATCTGTAACAAGCTAAAATTTGGATTGCAGTCTTACCTACTGTTAGTTGTACCTGGAGAATTTAAGATGCATTGTGTTGGGCAACTAGCCTGGTGGTGTGAATATCCTTGGTGAATATGGACACTCCTCCAGCTTTTGGTCTTGGTTTGGTGGCCGAATAGTGTGGTTAGAGTTGTAGCCTGGTATTGCAGGGATTCTCTCTGGAGCCTTGAACCTGGTCTCAGTTACTGCACAGATATCGATGTTCTCCATTTTTAGGAGTGCCTCAAGAGAGTGCATTGGGAGGTTTAGACTTTAGGTAAGTGTCATTTCAGTTGATTTTGAGAAATAAGATAGGCCGTGCTGTATAGTTTTAAAGTTCCAGGTATTTATAAACCAGTATTTATTTTTTATTTATATATTATTTTCTAAGGGCCACATAGAGTTCATGGGTCACATATTTCTTTTTTCTAAACAGGGTTTAGCATGGTGTCATAATAATTGGCAAAGGGAATGATGTGATTAATGAAAATTTAGATAATAACTTGTGCTAAATTAATTAATTTGCGTGCCTCTAAAACAGTTAAGGGGATGATTTATATCTGCTATGTCCAGACAAATGGATTCTCACTTTTTATATTCCCATATACAAATCCTAGCTGAAAAGTGATTTCTTCTTGATTTCTAGTGTTTTCACTCTGTAAAATTTCTGCAGGATTCTTTTGGGCCATTTTAAGATAAAATCTTCACAGTGAGTTTAACAAATTGTAAAGTTAATGGAACTGAATGCTGAGTTCAAAAGTTTTATGTCACACAAGCATTCTTGTTTTTAGATTACTTTTCATAAATTACTGTATATATATATATATATATATATATATATATATATATATATATATATGTGTGTGTGTGTGTGTGTGTGTGTGTGTGTGTGTGTGTGTTTGTGTGTGTGATAACTGTTGGACCACACTTAGAACAGTAAAGAGGGCATTTTGCTTCCCAGGCTTCATTTTATATGAAAAAAAAATAAGATGGATCAAAATAAATAAAATAATTACTGTGTAACATAATCTTGGAACTGATCCTTATCAGCATCACATTGATCATGAGTCAGAACCTAAAACTGTTCAATTTCAAGCAGAAATTGATGTGACAAATTATTCTCAGATAGCTTGTGTTGAAGCTAAATATATGGCTGCCTTTTCAAAAACCTTTAGATAGAATTATGAACTACATTAGAAGTTCAGAAGAAATTTTAAATACTTTCTCTCTATCTTTACTAATATGTATAACCTCCTTTTAGAAAAAAATCAGGATTTAATGAACTTTATTGCAATTTAGATTACTGTAACCTCCCTAAACTTAGCAATGATCCATCCATCCATCCGTCCATCCATCCATCCACAACCACTTTTTCTCCATATTTCACAGTGAGTCAGGATGTCACTTTAACAGTGACAATCATCAAGAGCCAGGGTTCACACCATTGATGAACTTAGCAATGATAATCGTAACAGATATCTTATTTATCTTTATTTTTTTTCAAATAGAGTTGTAAACATTTATAATTATTATTTTTTCATATCTATGACATTTAAGATAATTATGTCAATTAATTTAGGAATATCTTATCATTTAAAGCCAGTTCTATTCATCAAAATCCTAATAGTTATAGAACTACATCTTTGATAAATATTAAAACAAAAATATTTGCCTTTGTCATTGGAAAACAGAATTGCTTAGTTTCACCCTTATAAGCCACATTCTTATAAACTAAGCAAACTAATCAACAATTACCAATTAGTTCCACATTGTATTTTTGCATTAGCTACTGATGCCTCTAAGGCATTTAAGCAAATTAATTCCAACTTTCTAATTATCGTTCTTTTTGATAGCTTTCCTGTCTTTTTTATTCATTAATTTCATGTGCTTTATTCTAATCTTTTGATCAGCTTTATTACTAATGGACATCATTATCAACATCTTCTTATTAAGAAGGTATTAGGCAAGGATGTCCCCTTTCACTCTACGCATTCCATCCTTGCATTGAACCCCATTTGCTTAATATCAAACTATCCTCTTTTCATTAATTTTCCTATATTTAAAAGGTATCACGATATGCTTTACCACATTTGTTGATGGCAATAATGTGAATTAATATTATTTTACAACTAGAGACATTCCTTGGATTTCAGAACCTATCAAAAATGTTACTTTTTCAAATTATAATTTGAATATTAAAAAAACTGTTTTGTTCCCATTTGAGATGACAACAGCATTGTAAATCTATTTTACTTCTTGAGATAAAAATAGCAGTGAACTGAAACAGTGCAGTATATGATTTGCATGCAACATTAACTGCAATAGTTAGCATATATGTAAATTATACATTTCCATCCAATAGGATTTCATTAAATAGAATACTTAGAGATTTTCCCCACTTTTCAAAATATCAATAATAAAAATAAATGTCTTTCCAGGGATATTGTTAGTATCTCCTTGTGTCGATCCATACCCAAGACTATTATTTTGAATATAAAAAAGGTAACTCTATTTAAATTCTTTTGGGATCATCAATCTATCCATCAGTTTAAGCTTATGTTTTCAAAACCTCAGAGTGGTCTTAACTTTAGGGGGGGTCTTTGTGCCCCTGCTCATTCTGACCACCATCCCCAGTATTCCACATCCATTGCCAGATCTACCAGTCTATCTAATCTACCCATAGAATAACACTAATTTATAGCTGGGGATGATTTATATCTTAAAGGCATCCTAGAGAACATTGCTAGCCTACTTCTACCTGTGGGATTTCTCCCTTATGGCATACCCTAGTTTTTCCACCATCTCTCTGACTACAAGGTGGCATCATGGGGTGGAAGTACAATGGGATATGATGTCTTGTCCCACCTCTATAGAAGCTCAATAATGCTCCCTGCCATCTCTCCTCAGTGCTCTCTCATGAAGAACTCCTGCCTTCACCAGCTATATTACAGAAAATGCACACTTTTGAAAAGACCCCCATCCTACCCTGCCACTCCATCAGAATTCTGAACCACTAGTTGAATCTGGGTCATATGAGCTGTTGCCAGGACTTTAGCCCTCTTTGCTACTGAAATGGCTGGAATGACCTTAACTTCATGAATATGTATTGGTCTTACTTTCTAATGAAAAAAATCAAAACTTTTTACAAATTATTTTGGGACAAAAAGACAATTCTCTGTTGTCACCATTTTTTATGCAATTACAGCTGACCTACATCTGTTGTCCTTATCTTTCTATCTTAAAGTACACAATCCATTCATTCATTAACTCTTTACTTTGCAATTTATTTGAAAACATTCAATATCTTCTTAAGGAAATTAATGTATTTGATGTGCTGATTGTTGCTCAACCAGTTATTGGCAATCCCAGCATCCTAATTAGAGATAAAAGATAGCCTTAAAGGAGCATTCCTTTCTTCATTTACTTGCCAAGTTGAATTCTTTATTGGAAGATTCATTTAAACCCCTGAAACTGGATATTATTAATCCCTATTTAAAGGCTGCATTGATAGTGTTAGCATTATATTGTGAACTTTTCAAATAAAAATACCACAGATATTATCTTGCATATCAGTTTATTCAGACTTTTTAAACATAGAACTGACCTCTTCTTTCTAAGGAGCTGCTTATGCTAGGTTTTATTTTTTTTTAGAATCAAATATTTGACCTTTATTATTTATAAACTTGATTCACATAATTTAGAAATAAAAAAAACACTTTCAGTATCCTATATTTAACTTTTTATACCAAATACATGAGTTACCATAATGCCTATCTGTCTTCTTTAAAAATATTTTTTTTCTGTATTTTCCAGCATGTCCATTGTGTCCTGCATTTAGACATCCCAATGCAGATGATCTGTCATTTCCCTTCTGTTCATCTGTAGGAAGTGATTATTCAAATCCTTTTGTCTTACAATATTATAAACAAGACAGTATTATGGCAGCATGGAATACTGAATATTCTGCCAGCTAACTATGACTAATGTGAATGGTTACCATATCTGCCCTTGTAAAATATTATATTACGATCCATGCAAGTTTTCACATATGGTTAAGAAATAGTGTAATGACTGGAAATGTCTTTTTTTTTCAGAATTGATATTAGTCATTTATATTACTACAATTCCTGCTGTACACTCTTCAATAGAAACACAACTCATGTTCTTACACTGAATACATTACTTTTTTACATTATACAGTGCTGCCAGTATATATTTTATTTTTATTTCTCTCATGCTATTATTTTCCACTTTCATAAATATGTTATTTATAAACATGGTTTCTAATCTTTTAATGTACATGACTTTAATGTGTGTACAGTTATTTGTTTTTTACAAATCCAAATAAAAAGAGTTTGGTAATAAAATATACAGAAAAGACAAATGCTGCTCAATGAATATTTGTAATATAAGTGAAATATTTATGCTGAGTTTTAGTTACGTATAAATATTTCAGAAATGCTTAATAAAAATATTAGAAAATGCAACATGGTTTACATAACCCCTTAAAGAGTGTTTCTTTAAATTTGTATAAACAATTAATCATCTACTAATACTAAAACCTTCAATACAGGTGTTACCTGAGGATCCATGCTAGTTACTCCCTTAGGATCCTTACTCAGTACTCCCTGAGGATTTATGCTAGGTACTCCCTGAGGATCCATGCCAGGTACTTCTGATGATCCTTGCTAGGTACTCCCTGAGTACTCATGCTAGGTACTCCCTGAGGATCCATGCTAGTTATTCCCTGAGGATCCTTGCTAGGTACTCCCTGAGGATCCTTGCTAGGTACTCCCTGAGGATCCATGCTAGGTACTCCTCTTTTCTCTCTGCTTATTTTGTATTAGAATACCTTCTTGGGCTTGATCTAGCATTATATGCAGATGAATTAGTACTCTCTGAAGCCAATAAAGCACGCACTGTCCTATAAAAATAAGCATAGTCAAGATTCACAAAACTATGACAATACTCACCTGTCAACAAACTACTTCTGAATGCAAGAGAAACAAATAAAATGCTATGTACTTCCACCAGAGAAGCATAAACCTAAATTTATATTACACTTATGGACCCTGAAGACAATTTTATCCCAACCTTCACCAAATACAAATACAAATAGTTAGGCATGATATTTGGTCCTTCATTGTCACTCATGACCCATATCGATAGTATTGCAAACAAGATACTGTCACATCCCAAGTTTTGTTGCTAAAAATCTCACCTAATTTCTCTATCATTCAGGACAGTGATTAATAAAATGTTCTACCTGATTTTGAATATGGATTGCCGTCAATATACTTGTAGTCAGTGTATAATATACAAAAAATCTCGATTACTGAAGATAACATTTTCTGAATTCTTTATTAGCAAACTATTTCACTCACTATTTCAACCTCATTAAGGAACTCCACTGGATGTCTATCACTGATAGGTATAATTTCTATTCAGCTGCTTACTATTTAAAGTATTAGAACTAGGATGCTGCCCACCTTTATGATCAAAACATCAATTTGGGGAATAACCATACTTTTTAAGAAATATCCAGGGAAATAATTGTGCACTTATCACCCCCAACACACACACAAATATAGAATAGAGGAAAAAGCATTCACTCAACATGGTCTTGATATGTGGAATTATCTAACTAGGCACATTAAAGTACTTTTAACAATTAAGAAATGTAAATAATCTCCACACAAGTACCTAATCAATGAATCCAGTTGCAAGTGTTACAGACAATGGTTAGCCATCAGATGCATAACACTCAAAAGTGTCACTACTACTGCAACAATAAATGTAAATATTGTATAGAATCTTAATTGTCTAACAATTTGCTCAATTCATTTTTTTCTACATTGTCTAACAATCTGCTCAGTTGATTGCTTTATTCTATCACTTTTTTGCTGTGTACAACTATATACATGCTTCTGCACTATTCTACACTTGCTCTATTGCAAATTGTAATAATCTGTCCTATTAGTCTATTTCAATTGTAAAGCACTGAGTGTGTGCATTGTGTGCTTTTCTTGAGCCTGGATCATGGCTAAATAGGGGTCAGTAGACCAATCCTGGTCAGCAAATACAAAAAAAAAAATGGTATGGAATCTATTTTACATATTTTGCATCTAAGCTTCATAACTCCATGATTTATATCTCTCAACTGTCCAGACTGCAACATGTCTAGATTTTTCCCTCATATTTTGTGTTTATTCCTCATAAAACTTGAGTTTTTCTGACAAATTACTGAGGATTGAAGTCACTAAATAATGTCATGCATTAGCTTTTCCACCTTCATATCCACCAGAAAATGTATGAAAACACAAATCATGGTATTCTAGCAATGTCTGAAATTTATAAGAGCAATATTCAAAATCTGTCCCTATTTATCAGCCTTAATCCCATCATTACTTTAGGCTTTGTCCAGATTTCTTGTGTTAAGAGGTTGAGAGTCATACAGCATGATTAAAAAGAGGAACATGCTATGAGTACAAGTCAACATTATGTTATCTTTTATTTTACACATACTTAAATATGATCTCAATAGTGTGAAGCAAAGAAAACACTCAAATCATATAGATGATTTATTGGAAGCCATGTTTATAAGATATTAGCTTATGATTACCCTAAATGCACTTACATCAGGATTAATTATTGTGGTAGCTAGAAAAGTTTTACAGGTGTTGCTGCATGATTTTGTAGTTTGTACCCACATTTTGTTTGGAATGAGAGTGGAAGACATGAAAATATAGGATCAGTTATGAAGTTCAGTTTTGTCTCCTAATCATATATATTACAGTAATGTGCAGATTTCTGAATGAGAGCAGAAGAAATTTCCAGCAGGGTACAAAGCAAGGCACATGTTTCTCAGTGTCTCTTGCAGAAGCTAAAGTGATAGCGATGACATTTTCATTGGAAACCCCTTAGGGCAAAACATTTTGCTTTGAGACAAAACAGTTCTATTAAGGTATGCTGCAAATCAACATTTCTCAAATAATGAGGTCAGCCTCAATGAAGAGGCCCAAGCTTATTTCAAAAGAGGCACACTACTTTTCTGATTTTGTGTACTTAAAACATTGGCAACCTAACATTGTTTTATTGGAAATCAGGGTCAACGCTTGAGAAAGTCAACATATATGTTGTTGTATCTTTCTGCTTTTCCTGGTTAGGGGTCGCCACAGTGGAACTCCGATCTGCTAATGATTGGCAGTAGATTTTTACATACTGAGTTGCCAGCCATCCGGTACAACCTTCAACAAAGGTATGCCCACTCACGCATGTCTCCACACAGAAGATGCTTTAGCTGAGAATCAAACAGGACAATGTCTTACTGTGAGGCGACAATGCTACCGCAGCACCACCACCGCAGTATTCGAGAAAGTCAATACATATATGCGTTTGATTTGTTTTGAAGTTAGTAGTAAAATTGTTACTAAGCCAAATTTTGGTTAATTCAATGGTTTGTCTGTTGTGGGTGGCCCACATCTGCATAGTGTGTGTGTGTGTGTGTGTGTGTGTGTGTGTGTGTGTGTGTGTGTGTGTGTGTGTGTGTGTGTGTGTGTGTGTGTGTGATAAAGGCAATATCCTTTTTCTGATAAGGTGTAGAGGTTCACTGACTTATCTATGGTTTGTTGGAGTTTCAGTGTGAAAAATTCTAAAAACCTATGCCCTTTATAGGTAATTGGATGGAAGCAGTTCAGCAGTAGGAAATATCTGTGTGTCAAATAACAAAAGTTTATTCATGAGTAACGAATATTTTAGTATAGCCCTAATAGCAAAAATATTGTGGAAAAAAGGTAAAGAAAAAAATTACAGATGATTGAATTTGTCTTTTCAGGCTATGGTTAAAGTAAATAAATCTATTGTTATACTTATCAGTAGTATCAAAGAACTCAAATAAGAAGAGATTGTGCATCTGCCTGTCATGGTTAAGTCTTATCAAAGATGTTATGTGTTTTAGTTGTGCTCCAAATGACATTATCCTTGGAATTCAGTAAGCTCTGTGTAGGCCTTGCGTGATGCCTACATCGAGTTTATATCTGTGCATGCACAGTGATGCATGGCGAGCAGCAGTGCTAACTACATATTCATGTTGTGCACCATGTTTAAACATAAATAACCACATTTTCATTGTAGCAACAGTGTTGCTAGTCAGGAAACCATGTAAGTCAACATGGATAGCAAACCTGTTTACATCAGATCACAGTTGGCTAGTGTGTTTTCTTGGAATGACACAATGATCACCAGGGTTTAACATATAGTTCTCATAGCTGTCAACCTCGTACTGCAAGAAATTGGGACAAAGCCCAACATAATAGCTGTACAATGAACCAGAAATAGCAACAGATTATACATATTTGCTCTTTTTAAACTTAGAAATGTGCTAGAAAAACAAGAGTTTTGTTAAGATCCATTTTCTGAAGGATTTGAAGTCTGAAACTCAAATGTATGTAATTATTCAGTCCTGAGATCATCCCAGTGACATAGCAGAAAATCACAAATTTATAAGGAACAGACCAAAAGATATAAAGAAAAATCTGGAGATTCTACGAAAATCAGGACAGTTAAGGGGTATGCTAGGTATGTATGTGGCCCAAAAACACAGTACAGGACAGTGTATACAGTGTAGAGAATTGTGAAATCCCATTCCTGGCATTCTGTACTGAAGCTGTGTAAATGATCTCTGAGGGTACATGGACTGCTATGTAAAACAAACACTCAGGGGAAAAGTGTGAAATGAATAGGGACACACAGATGAATTGTAGGAATGAATAAAGGCAAAGAGGACACGTGAATTAACCTAATGTATAGCAGGAGAAGGCATGTCAATTGAAGACAGTTGGCACAGCAACATCAATCACACATCAATATGGTACAGTATGGACTGCACAGTTTAAATGTGTATTATATGACTGTCATACAAGGTGATATAACAATGGGGAAGATGTCTGTGTGATGAAAACATCTTTACATGAACAATGCAAAGGACATCTATCAGGGATGTTATATAGAATTGGGGCAGGGACCATATTGTGAAGTTGTGTAAATGGAGTTGCTTGAATATGAGTGCAATCTCAGCAAAAGTCCCCAGCAAGTGGAACACAGGTAAAGGCTCATGGACAACATTAAAAGAGGCATGTAGAATCATGGGCAATATCCAAATAATGCCACCAGTAATCCCACGTCTCTGACATAACATATGTGATTTAGAGTGATCAGTGATGGTTCTGCACAAAGGACGGCCATGGTGGTGCAGCGGTTAGCATTGCTGCCTCACAGCAAGAGGTTTTCTGGTTTGATTCTTGGCTGGATTACCTTCTGTGTGGAGTCTGCATGCTCTACCTGTGATCATGTGGGTTTCCTCCGGGTGCTCCAGTTTCCTCCCACATACCAAAGACAGGCTGTAGGTGGATTGGACAGTCTAAATTGGCCCTAGGCGTGAGCGTGTACATGTGTGTGCCTACTGTGGAAGGTTGGGTGCCGGGCTGGCAACTCGGCACCATAAAACTCCACTGCCAATCATGAGCAGACAGGTGATTCGCTGTGGTGACCCCTAACTGGGAAAAATCAAAAGAAGAAGAGACGGTTCTGCACAAACACACTTGTACAACTATTATGACATGCCTGCACTCTATGAGTGTAATCACACACACTGACTGACATTGTAATATCTGCCACAAGTTATCAATACAGGCTAGTTGAATGGTGTGCATGGCAGATATATAGGACACAATCCACACTATCATGAATATTACCCATGCCATTAATGTTGTCAAACAGGTATGTATGTACTGTGTGCATCACTGGAACAGGTTTCGCACAGGCATCTGATGTAACAACTTGATGCTGGTTCTGCACCATCAGTCAGTGATATTTAATCCACAAAAAGAATGCCTAGGTATGGCTAATAAGCTGTGTTACAGCTCACTGTGACACAGGTGGTACACTTCAGTTACACATCACTAGAAGATGTGTAGTGAGGTAGATGAAGAAGGGTACATTGTCCTCAGTTATTGGTGTGATAGAGGCTGTGCACTATGGAGGTATTATGGCCTGTGATGTGGATGTCCTTCACATACTCAGTAGTTGTGTTACATACAAGGGAGTAGTCAACGCTGTGGCCACATGCTGGTAGATGTTCCACATACCATCTACCTCAGGACATAGGTCACATACCTAGTGGTCTAATTAAAGGGTGTGATGTCTACATTATACTTAGTTTGTGTGTTTGTTTTCATGATGTAAAAAATCCTCCAGTGTTTTTGTGTCATTCAAGGTGTTGTCATGGCTGTGGCAGCAATCTTTGGTGTGTGTTGATACTGTCTGTATTACACTAATATCAAGGTTTATGTTAAATCATCAAATGCTCAAAAAAGCAAACGATGATTTATCGAACACTAAGCGGAAGCTTACAATTTTGAGCACTTAGAACAGTGATTTTTTCCAAGGGAAAAAAAAAAATCTCTGTTCCACAAAAAAAAAAATACATTTAAAGCATTACTTAAAGTGGGGAGCTTTGCCCCCACACCCCCTTACTTAAATATACCAACTCCGAGATCACACTACAGTCACGAAAATGACAAAGTAACGGGAAAAGAATTCACTTATATGTCATTTTGCTATTTTGCCTTTTCGTGCTTTCAATGCATTCGAAAGAATGTATATTCGATCATTTAATAGGAACCCTAATATCACAGTTGGAGTAAATAATTGCCTACAATCTGTAGTCCTTCCAACAGCTGTTTGGACACAGGATGTGCATCTGATTTGTGATGCATGTGACTTAAATAATGGACAGGAAAAAGCCTAGCAGACAGCCCTGATGTATGGACCTGATCACTGGACTTGAGATAGGTCACTTAACACATTTCAACGTACTTAGATACCATGCATGTAATGCAGTAGTCTCCTCACTTGATGATATAGGTGTTTATGGCCACATCTGACAGTGCTGATTGAATACCTCAGCGCAAATTTGTGTCAAATGCCTTTGGCTTGTCAAGTTCAAAAGCATGATAGTGTTGTCATCATTCATGCCCTTGATTACCTCTTTGAGGGCATCTAACAGATGTAATAGATATGAATGTAGCACTAACAACTCACACAGATCTGTTGTAGAGAGCCAGGATATTACTGGTGTCCATTTAGAAAATGTCCTTGATGAAATGTTGGTCTACCTCACAGATGAGGAGAATCAGGATGTGTCTATATATGCATGCATCAGGTGCTGTTCCCCCAAACTCACATGGATGCATGTTGATGCACACCTTTCTATAGGAACATAGTCTGTATGGAGTGTGTGTTGAGGTTTGCTTTCAACTGTATCAGGAAGGTGTATGTGCTGAGACACACAATAGATGATCTGTGATGCTTTCACAGCCCATTAATTCTGTGTGATAGGCATGGATGAAGCTAAGACAGTGCATACTGCCTATCCTGATCTAGCTTAGGGCGTGGACACAATCCCCCACGCAGATATCACTGAGAAACTTTTTCATCTGGAGACTAACGCTTAGGTCATTAGATGGATAACTAATTGGCTCACTGACAGATCACATACTGTGAAAGTTGATGAATCAACCTGTTCCAGGTTAGAGCTGTCACCATTGCCATACCACAGGGATCTGTGCTTGGCCCAATACTGTTTGGAATCGATTTCTCAACACTTCAGGCTAAAGTATTTGGCCTTTGGCTTATTGCATTTGCTGATTTTTGCATACTGGATACATTCACTTAGTCCATCTATGATGAAACATAATACAGAAGGGGCTAAAACAGACAAATGAGTGGTGACAAAGTCACACAGTCTACAAATAAATACAAACATGCATCTTTATTTTGCCCTTCTGAAAAGTGGAATTCCCTGCTAATTACAGCATTGACAACAGTCCCATTATACTCAACCCCAGTGAAGCAAGCACTGGGAGCACACATAGATATGAATCTGAACTTTGACTGCAGAGTGTCCACAGTGGTATTGAAAGCCTATGTTGTGCACATCAGAAGTATACCATTTTATTCAAGTTTGAGGATTATATTAAATCACTGTACTTGAATCTCATTAGACCACTAATAGAGTAGAATGCAGCAGCTGGAGATACCACAGGGGCTTCTCACGAGGAAAACAAAAGGCTTAAAACCATGCCATGATGCATGTGGAGAGATTAAAAGCCATGTCACTGTAATCTGTATCATATAGGATGAGGTATCTTCTGGCTAGCCTTCAGGCCCATCTCTGGCCCTGCCCTGGTTGGAATAGCGCACATCCACAAATCAGATATAGCTGATGACATCAGCAGTGTCTGGTAAGGAGAATAAGGTAATAACAGTGTCCCACATACTACTGTGAAAGGCTCTCTGTAATGTCAAGCAAGTGCACAAACACACACACACACACACACACACACACACACACACACACACACACACACGCACACACACACACACACACACACACACACACACACAGACACACACACACACACACACACACACACACACACACACACCCATGCACACACACATCTGTTGACCGCAGTGAAAACAGAGTCCCTACCTACAATAAGTACACAGACTACAGAATTCTGTATTTAATGTAAGTGACACAGCTCAAGTCTGACTTGGACTGTTTCAGACAACACTTTATAGCTGATGACATCAGCAGTGCCTGGTGAGGAGAATATGGTAACAACAGTGTTCCACATGCTGGTGTAAAACGTACTCTCTAAGGTCAAGCAAGTGCACACACACACACACACACACACACACACACACACACACACACACACACACACACACACACACACACACACACACACACACACACACCCCAGGTGACTGCAGTGAAAACAGAACCCCTATCTATCTAAGTACACAAACTACAGACCTTTTTATTTAAGGCAAATGCCACAGCTCAACTCAGACTTTTACAGGGCTGCAGGACAACTTATAGTGGATAACATCAGCAGTGCATTTTGGAGAGAAGATGTTTGGAGGGCTGCATGAAATAGATGTGTAGGCATGTGCTAGTGTCAAAATACTATCAATTCTTGGGATTGGATGGTAACTGTAGAATATGCTCTTCTGGCTAGACACACACACACACACACACACACACACACACACACACACACACACACACACACACACACGCACACACACACTTGACTGCAGTGAGAAAAGAACCCGTTCCTATGTAAGTACACAGACTACAGAGCTCAGCACAAGTCTGACTTTTATAAGGCTGCAGGACAACATATAGTGGATGACATCAGCAGCACATGTTGGAAAGATGTTGGGAGGCCTGCAAAAAATGGATGTGTAAGCATGTGCAAGTGTCAAAATACTGTCAATTCATGGAATTGGAGTGAAAACTGTAGTATATACACTTATGCTTTTCTGGTTAGACACACACATACAGATGACTGCAGTGAGAACAGAGCACCCTACCTATCTAAGTAAACAGACTACATAGCTCAGTACTTTACACAAGTGCCACAGCACAAGTCTGACTTTTACAAGGCTGCAGGACAAATTATAGTGGATGACATCAGGACTGTATGTAGGAGAGAAGATGTTGAGAGACCTACATAGGTTCATAGCTTCAGAGGTTCATAGGATGTTACTAGGCTAATGGCCCCAGGGCCTTTACAAGCCTGGCTGTGTCAAATCCCAAGTATCCTTATTAAGCATAGTTAGATGGTCATTGTTAGAAGAGTGATTGTGTGATCAGCACCAACTGCCCCATCCATAAGGGACATAGGTGGCACCCGTAGGGTGAATTTACCATCACCCATCCAATTGTCATGTCTGGGCTACAATAGGGTCATTGAGGAGCACTGCTTCACATGCAGTATGAGCCTATTCCAAAGGAGTGTCAATCATTGGGAGGTGTATCTGTTTCTACAGCATGTTCTCTTTATGGGGCAAGCTAGGCTGAGAGCCCTTGAGCAAGTTATTCTTTCCCTATTTGATTTGAGGATTTCCAGCATTTCCAGTAAGGCAGGGTCTGAACTGCTCTGTAGGTCAGGCACAGGTAGCTTTTCAGCACCTTGTATGATACTAAGTACAGTGACAGGGCTTTCAGTTTTTTCATGTATGTCATGTTTTGGAAGCCCTGGAGTCTCCTGGTCAGAAACCTATTTGGTTTCTTCAGTTTCTGCAGGTGTCTTGTGAGTTACAAATAGAATGAAGCATTGTACTCAATTAGTGGTCTGATAAGGGTTGAGTACAATGGAGCTATGACCTCCCTCCCTGGTCTTGGATGCAATGCCCTTTTTATGAGGTGCACAATGTAGAATGCATGTCTTACCACTATGGATACATAGTGACTGAACTTCAGATTGCTATCAACGTGTGTTTCCAAGTTTCACACCACTGAATTTGAGCTTGGAAGGGTGCTATGGATATCATAGTTAGCAGGGGAACTTATTTTCCATAGGGGGCAATGAGGTATTATTTTGCATTAAGTTTCATTCCTTGAGTTTAGGATCAATCATTTGTCTGTGTCACCCCTTTCTGTAATATGGTAACATCATTGGCAGATTCTATATAATTGCACCTAGTTGACAGTCATCAGCAGACTTGGTAAGCCACATGCTATCTACCTTCTCCTGGACTTCAGAAAAATAGTTTCCGAGCAGTAAAGGGTGCAGTGCAGATACTTGTTGTACTCCACTGGTAACTGGTCTACTGGGGAAGGTGAACTCCCCAGCTTTGACAGACTGCATTCTGTCAGTGAGCCAGGTGGCTACCCATCTAGTAATGCATGGGTTAATCCCTAGATGGGAGATTTTCTGCATGATACCTGAATAGGGAATTGTGTCAAAGGCCTTGGCTAAATCAACATAGGTGGCATGCTCTGCTTTCCCTCATCCAGGGCTTTGGGAACATTATGAAAGAAGTCCACTAGGTTTAATAACAAGATCTACCCTTGACAAAACCAAACTGGGTTGGGTCAAGAGTTTTGAAAGTCACCTATGCCCCTGTGGATAAGGTCCATGATGATTCTTTCCATAGCCTTGCAGACAAGGCTGGTTAGACTTATGGGTCAATAATTCCCAGGGTAATTTGATGGATGAGTAGGCATGTTCAACTGTGAAGACAGTTCTAGTTCTGCATGCTAGCAGATTGATGTGCATTGTGTATCAAACAACATTTTATATTAATTTATGTAGTGTAGTTCATATATTTGTGAACAAATAGTGAGAAATCAGGGTTGCAGTGCATGAGGGAGGCAATGCATAGCTGCATTATAAACAGATGACATATTTTGTTATGTTTCCACATGAAGTTTCTTGGCATAAAGAGTAAATGGACAGTAAAGTGCACTAATACATGCTAATATTTACTTAGTGCAGCAGCAATCAGTGGGTTTCTGCAATGGTTGGCAAAGTGTTTGCTTATAAGAGATACACTTTTCCATTACTTTCCCTGTTTGTACATAGTTAAACAGTGTGCAAATGTGAGCCACATTGTTAAAAGTCTGAGAGTTAGTACTGAGTCTATGAAACCCACCTGCTGCTCAGCCAAATCTGTTGCAGCAGGTATAAATGCATTAGTACATTTATTGTTGAGCCTATATGATACTGGGTTTGAATCCAGGTGTATCTCATACTTTTAAATAAACACTGATAATGCAATAACATTAATTCTTTATAGTAAATATGTTGCTCTGTGTTGGATAGCACAGCAGGTTTAAACTGCATTATGCTTAGGTAACTACAGCAATGTAAGGCTGCTCAACATCATTTGGCATTGGCGAGTGATGCCCAACTTCGTGCAAACATGGAGACCAAAAAGTGAAGGGATCCATTGCTTTTACTAGTTATGTGAGTTGTGTGCGATTCTATTTTTTGACCAGATTATAGGTGATACAATGGGAAAGATAGGAATGTGGTGAAACGGGGTGCAAGTAGGGGGAAGAACAAAGAGAAAGGAATACAGGAATGTGCCGGAGGGAGGTAGATAAGAACCATAGCTATCTATTTCTTCAATAGTTAGAACTGATAATATGTGCATAATATTAACTGAATTTGGACTGTCACCCCTAGAGCGAGGGGTGACAACAATGTAATCATGTATAGCTAATTGGACCGAATCAACTGTGTCAAGGTGACATGTGTGTGAAATGGACAGCTGCGTATGGGCCGATATCTTTTTTTTTTTTGTATGACAGGTGACCCATTTTTTTTTTAATTCATTAAGAGAGGAATGCTGGGTAAGGGACGTAGGCATTTCTTGGTCAGGTAAGTTGGGTAGGTGAGGAAGCAAATGCAAACAAACAAGACAAGACACAGGGATGGTGAGGGACACAAAAGGTTGGGGAACAAGGGGAGGGGACAACACAGACTAATCTCCATCAAACATGGAAACAGTGAGAATCGAGTCCTCATCCACTGGACTGTCATCACTGTCCCCTTACTCCACTGGTGGATGGAGTGCTTGATGTCTTCTCCTCCTACATACCATGAAGGAGAGCAGCATCTCCACCCAACATAGGTGTACACCAATGGTGTGGTACGCAACCCTATGTACCAACCCTGGCATCTCCCAGTGGGTGATGAAATCCCCATTGCCACCACTTCTCCCAGAGGGTACCACAGCACCAGCTGCCAAGGCACTACTACCTGAGGGTGCAGGCAGTACCGGGGTAGCAGAGGCATTGTTGCCAGATTGTGACCCAGATGTGCTGGCATTGGTGCTGGAACTGGTGGAGCAGGGGCAGGCGGATCTACTATCGCTGGCCTACCTCACTGTGTTGTGTAGCATTTAGTCATTTAGTACACATATATGACATGGAGACATTTTGATGACATATAATGGGAAAAAAAAGAGAGATAAGGGTTGGTATGACAGTAAAAGAAGAGATAAAATTAGTGCCATCATATGTGACATAAAATGCATTAACACAATTATACAACTATTTTATCTGAAGTATTACATTTAAGTATATGTCCTAACAAATATACACTATAACTACAGATTGCTGAAAGTAATCCTTGAAATGTGCATATATTACACATATGCGTGTTCCAATTATACAGATTACAGTTAACAGCAGGGCATTTATGCCACATGTATAGAGTTTAATTTAATGTAAATATTATTAAAGAAATGCAGTATTGTACAGTTGTGACTAATGGCTTTTTAACCGACAACCTCTCTGACTACAGTCTTATATTTGACTCTTAAAGCTGGTTTGTTCTACAGACTAATGCATGCATTCTTGTTTTGCAGTAAGGATATGCATGCGTAATTTCTTATAACTTTATAAAACCCCAAAAATCTATCTTTAATTTTTAAAGCTACAATAATACTTCTTTTGTATTGCATACATACCACTTGCTTCCATCAGTCTCTCCATTCGAGCAGCATGAGCCCATCTGCTGAGCTCTATGTCGGCATTAGCTGTTGAAAGAACAGAAAAAAACAGAAGAGCATTATGCATACCAGTCTTGCCTATATTTAGCTTTCTAAGCATTACAAATACTATCTTATTACCATACCTACACAGCTGTGAGATGTCTACAGTTTCAAATTCAGTGAACCACCAGTTGAGGGTATCTCTTGTCTGCCTCTGTAGGTCATTAAAATGATGCCTACACTGTTCTACAGTGCATGTGTGATGCCAGTAGCACTGGATACAGCCTGAGCCAAACTACTCCATAACTCAGACTTGTGGTAGCCAGAATATTCCGCCTGCAGTAGCCTTTGGCTGTGGTGCTTTACCAGGAGTTCAAGTAAATATCCTGGAGTCCTGGACACCCCACCTCTGTGCCATAAACAACACAGCTTACCCACTAATTCCAGACATCTCTAACATGGGAACTACAGCAATGGCAACTAATGCTTTCCTGCCAATTCCAGTTATTCCATTTACTAGTAGTGCACAAACATATGCAACAATGCCAACCACATTTGTACGATATTAAGTAGAGAAGTGCCAAGCAGGGTTGAAATAAATATTTGAAATACAAAGGTTAATCTGACACTTGACTTTAGTCTGAGGGGAGTCTGCTGATGTAGCTTGGAAATATATAGAAAAATGGAAGGTAACTGTTAGGTGACTTAAGTTTGCATACATGTACTGGGGGCATAAATGCCATGACCTGACACATTTGTTTTTTGCTTTATACACTGATAAATTTGATTTTTAAACAGTGGGATTCAAACCTGGGCATAAAGGACAAAACATTTCATTCCACAGCATTGATTTTCCATCTTTGCCAGAGAAGAAATGCTGCTCAGACATAGTCAGGAATCCTTCTTAAATACAGATGACAGTTTGAATTGTTACACATATATGTATGAATTGACAAGGTGCTTGTATATAGATCTAGTTGTGTATGTGTCCTATGAAATTGTGAAGTCTATGCAAGTCCAGATAGTAGAATTAAACTTACATAGCTATAGTAGACAGTATACACTCAGTCAAAATTTTGAAAACACAATACGTGTATATTATCCCTAATGCATATAATTCATATCAGCTCCACTATCCAAGGTGTTATAAGTGAGAGTGAATATAATGGGAAGTGGAACAACAGTAAAAATGTGTGGAATATCCTAGATTAGAACTAAGGACCATGTGTATAGCAGTCCTATACTTATACATGTTGACATAAAAATGTTGAAATAATATTTGCCTATTTTTCAGTTCATTGCTATAAACTGCACTGTCACAACAGTAAAAATAGATGCACACCATGTACTGGAACCCAGGACCATCTCTACTCCAGCCCTACATTTACACCTGCTTCCACAGGACTAGTTATATGATACTTCCATAATTTCCTACTCACTTTAAAGTTCTCTGTGTTAACCACTGAGCAACACTACTTAGCATGTTTGTGGTTCCCAACATAATTAACTGAATGTATCTGTTTTCAGTTATTAGTTGTCTATGTCATGCCTGCAGGTGTTCAATGACTGCAGGTGTTCAGCAACCTTGCTAACCACCAAGCAATGATGCTAAGTGGGATAGCACAATGTAAAGCAAAAATTGAAACAATGTATTGTTTTTAACCTTTGCACTTTTACAAATGCCTTTTCTGCAGGTATTTTGGCGGTGTTCTGTCTGCTTCTGTGTGGGTCACTAGTCTAGGTTTGTGCATTGCTAAACATCATATAAATGAGATAAGCACAGCCAAACCAGACATTCATTTATCCATTTCCCTTGTTTTCACTAAGCTGTGCACCACACAAACATTGGGAAAAATAAATAAATAAATAAGGAAAAGTAGTTGAAATTAATAAAAGCAATCTATGAAATAAAGACTACAAAATGTTTGTTAGTACACACAAAATATTTCTACATACGTTTGGATTTGAACTCTCACTCCAGTTAACCTTCAGAACACAGTAAAGTTGCCTTATCCCTCTTTGCCACACAAAGAGCTTTGCAGCAGTGAACTGAACTCATTCTGCATGCACCCAACTGCAATATCATGCACAGTACTAAGAAACTACATAACAGTTATTTGTACATGTATTAATTTCTGATGTAGTAGACTGAGTGATCACATAACTATTTATGACTATTGCTTGCAAAATTGCAATACTGTCTTACCTCTCTATGTTTGCTGCTCATTGTTGTCTTATCTGACCAGTAATCTGAGAAATGCAGTCTGTAAGGCATTCAGTATCATTGTCCTTAAAATGTGTGAGGATATTAAATGGCAATAATATAAAGTTGTCAACAAATGAAGGGGAGGTTAGATGTTAATGAACAGAACCTATGAGTTGTATGCTGCTTAATTTCACTTTCAACCTTGAAAACATTACTTCTATACACTTTGTAAGTCTAACCTGACACACCCACTAGAGGAAGGGCAGTCAGGATTGCTGTTGTGTTTTTCTTCTCCCTACCAGTAATCATTCACAGTTGCAATCCATTAGCAACAAACACTGAGGGAGTCCTGCACAATGTTTACATGTGCTACACAGAGCCAAGGATTTGGGATTCAGCAATTCTAGTGAGTTCAAACTTCATATGCATCTTCACCATGCTAACAGCCCTAAATCTACACCATATAAGGCAATTGTGTAGCTAGAGAGCCTGAAGGTGAGGAGGCATGTTTATGTGGAGAATACAGAAGAGGCTATAACTTTGGAAAATATCTGCAAAGAAGCCTACAGAACCGGAGAAGGTATACTTGCACTTTTCAGCTATATACTGCAGATGCTGAAATGTAATAAAGAAAACTCTAATCTATATATATTAAAAATGCTACTATTATGTATTACTAAGAAGTGTACAGGTGGCATAGCTGTGTTTATCAGGGCATTTCACAGGTATACATAATTGGCAAGAGCTTAAAATGGAATATTCTGTGTTAAATCTATGCACATGTTTTAAGGACAGTTACTTTTGATAGGACTTTTAGCATTTCTATGGTGGTTTGTTAGTAAATTGTGTCATTTGCCTGTTATTTTGGGGGTGGGGGAGCAAAGCTGCATTTCTGTTTTGGCACAAACAAGGATATGTTGCTGTTTTTACTCTCTCTTGTTTTGCATCCAGCCTCGCTTTGTATGTGAATGTAACATGTTACAGCCACATAATTCCTGCTGTTCATATTACAATTATCTAGACTGTTTTATGTTTTTCCAGTCAGTAATACTGAAATGCTAACTTTTTTGTTTTATCTGGGAATAGGCATTTTAGTTAAGTGATACTTATGCGTATTATCCTTCTGTTGCATTTTAGGATACCTAAGACTATGGCACTCAGGTGTCTCAGTCCTGAAAACCACCCTTCTGCTTGAGAGGGGATGTGGAGATATGTCAGGCAGAATGCAAATTTGGCAGCAGATAGTTGCAGATGTGAATGCAGTAGGTGGCCACAGCAGGACATATGATTTGGCACACCATAGGGCCACTGACATGAACTCATCTGCACGGAGGATAGCAGCTGCAGTGGCCTATGACCAGATGTGTACTGGGGAGCCTGCTATAGCACCACCACTAACAGCAAATTAAAAATTCCTGCTCACTGTCAGGGATCCAGACAGCTCCCAAGAAAGTGTAGAAGAGTATGTTCTTGAAATTGGTTCTACTGTTTCAAGGAGAGCTTCCAGGTAGGCTTACATATCTTAATTGTTAAATCCTCTTATATAGTAAAATATTTATATCAATACCTTAGTTCTGCTTAACAAGAAATTGGTTTGGAGGCTTGTAAATTGCTACAGTTAACAACATATTTTGATTGATTACACATGGCCTTAGGTTGAAAGTATAGTTAATGGACACATATACAGGGAAAAAATACCCACTGTGTTACTGTTAATTGTGATGATGCTGTCCTTAACTTTTGCTTAACTTCTTCCAGGACCATCCAGCATAGGGAGCCTACAATCATCTGCACATGGTAAGCCAAATATTTTTATGTCAGTTCTGATGAGCAGTTCAAAGAAATATTTAGTTTGCGATGTTGGTGTCAGGACTGTTGTATGTATTGCTGTATACTGTCTGTAATAGTGGCATCACTGTTTGTTAGCATATATTGGACTCTAGTAGTGCAGGTATTAATCTTTTCCTGTGTTTCTTACTTATTATCACAGGTGATCCTGACAGTGGAAGTGTGGGACTTCTACCACCTGTTGTCAGAGTATCAGCAGACTCTGGTGATGATAGTGGCCAAACGGAGGCACAGTAGGGGATGCAGAGGGTGAACCTGTCACAGAGGTTGACATACAGCCATCACCTGTAATTACATTAGACACAGCCAGTAGGCCTATGCTTACCTATTCCAGTTATCCCTCAGATACTTGACAGGTGGAGTATGAGGCAATCAGTCAGGGAATTGTGGCTACTATGGCTTCAGTGCCTGTTGACTCTGGCCATAGCCAAAGTGTGGGCAAGATGCTATGCAGGAGGGTTGTTGGGGTGGTGGAAGGAGGCCTGCTGTCAGATTTATATCACTTTAGTGAAAAATCAGTTCAATAAATGGCATTTTCAGTTCACTTAAATTGAACATGCTCTTTGTTGAACTGGTTATACTTGTTGAACTGGTTATACTGAGATCATGGTGCAGCGAGGATCAGGAAATTTGACCTTTCCCCACTGTAGTGTGATTTTTGGAGTTGGTATATATAATTAGTGGGGTGTGTGGGGTGCACCCCCTCACAAGAGTGGATTTCAATGAATGGCATTTCTGATGAAATGCCATTTGATGAACTGTCACTTCGCTGAAGTGATCTAGACCCATGCTGTCCATCTTCCACCTAATCCACGTGTCTTTTCCCTTGCCACTTAACATATGTTTAGGGGCATCATGGAGGCACAGGCATATTCACATAGGTCCTCCAGAGAAATGCTTAGGGTTGTAGATAAGGTACAGGCTGACATGCATGACTGCCTCCACTGTGTTGCTGATTTAATGGATTGAACGAATGACACATTGGAATTGTCGGTATCTGTGATGGAACATCTGCTGGGAGGAGAATGACATCCTTGTGGGCATAAGTCAGCCACATCATCTGCTGTTAGTCAATGTGGCCATGTTGGATCATGCTCTCACAGTACCAGCACTTCTACAGTTCTATCAGTGGTTGAACTGTCCACACCCAGATGTGGCAGGCCATGGGGTTGTTGTTTTAGACATCCTCATGAGGGGAGATTGTCCAGCAGAGATCAGTCATGTTCAGGTAGCAGCAGTGCATCTGACTGTGGGCATGGATGTGTCAGTGCAAATCCTGGCAGAACCAGTTCTCATTGTTGGGTATAACAATGATGAACTGCTACATCAACCATGCACAGCTCACACCTGTCTGACATATCAAGACATAACACAGAGCTTGGCTGTGTTCATCCAGACACTCCCAAACCAATTTCACCTGGAGGACCCACACAGAAACACACATCCACAACAGATACATGGTTCAGCTGTGAAGCTTAAAACTCATTTTGTCTCACTGGCCATTTGTTACTTTATCCAAATGTCTGCCTGCTTCTCATTATTTCTTACTCACACACATTCACTGACATTTTGTGTTGGTTTAGGTTTCCTGCCCCCCCCCCAACACCCTGTGCAAGTGATGATAACTGTGCCATAACCCTGTTTTATCTTTTGGATTCATGGATACATAAGCTTTGTCTCAGGGTGCATAGCTGACTTAATGATTAGTGCTTAGTGTGCCTAGTATAATTGTATTTGTGATGTTGAACTGGTAATTGTACCTTTAACTTATATTGGTCTTCAAAATTTAGACAGTTGATAACATCAAACTTTTTTTCATCATTATTTTTAATGATCTTCTGAGGGTTGTGAGGTCCAAAACTGAAATGTGTTTCATTACTTTTGAATTTCTCTCTTTAATGATTTTCCAGTACAAACATTTGGTGCTTAACTGAGGATATTCAATGACCATCAGTACATTTGAGAAGTATGACTGTTTGAATCTTTGATGCCTGAGGCGTACTACTTAATAATGGACACATATAGGTCACATAAGTTTCTGCTGTCACATGTTATCATCATTTCTGTACAAACACCCACCTTTTACTTGCTTATACTACCAAGTAACAACATGCAAGGATATGCCATTCATTTGTATTGTTACACAATACAGTCCAGGTTCAACACTTACATTGTAAATCTAGCATTTGCAACAGTTTTAGTTCAGGGCTGACTCTGTCTGATGCCAGCAGTACACAGCCATTACATGGGTAGGTAAAGGTTGTGAGCATTGCCTGGCATCAATGTTAATATATGTATATGCATAGGAGGAAGGTTTTGACCCCTTAGCTGGTGAGTGAGTATGCTATGTGTTGCCTCTTAGTCAATGCAAGAGCATATGGAGAACACCTACATCTGCCTATACTGACAGCAGCTGCTGGTTCCCCCTCTCACTCCACACCTGCATGTGGCTGTGGTGACCTTGCCATTGGTATTGGGATGTGTGCCCCTGCCCCTTGTTGATCCTGCTGAAGCTGTTTTCCCAGGATGATGTTGTGTAGCATGGCACATACAGTGAATATTTCAATACATGTACAAAGATTATATATATATGCAAATATATCGGGGCACTGGAGCCGCAACTTCAGTAGCCCAAACTCACGTTCTATGATATTCCTGATTTGATAATGTGTCTCATTATGGCATTCTTCAGTAGGTGTGCCTGCATTTCTGATGGGTGTCATCAGCCATGGTTCCAGTGCATAACCTGCATCCCCAGTAAATGACCCTGTTGGATATCCCCCCTAGTGAACATCTGCTACAGTTGGGAGTTGTGCCAGATATCTGTGTCATGGTAACTGCCTGGGTTGCCAGCGCACATGTTCAAGATGATTCCTTTGGCATTACACACAACTTGGCAGTTAACAAAGTGGAATCCCTTTCTGGTTATGTAGAGCCTTCTCTGTTCGGCGGGCAGTGCCTTAATTTTTATATGTGTATAATCTATGACACCCAGTACTTCATGGTAATGTGATATTGGGTAGAACTCTTGTCTCTTGTATATATATGACCCTGTCCTTAGGAGTTTGGGGAAATATATGTGGTCACTGGCATGTTGGACCATAGCATTCATGAATTGATTGATGATCCTATATGCTGATGCCTGTAACATCCTCACCATGTCCCCTGCTCATCTCTGAACAGCACCTGTAGCTAAAATTCTAAGTGCTACACATACCTTTGCCTCCACTGGTATGGGTGCCCTTCAGTTTGCCCTGGCTTTGAGCTGAGGATGGCAAAGGTTGCAGAGTTCCTGTAGTGTGTCTCTATCCATGCTGTATCGGTCTACAATTTCCATGTCATGGAGACTGTGATACGTTAAATGGGGTCTGCAAACTCTTCTCTTTGGCTTTATCTGTTAGCAGCAGCAGCAGCAGCATTGACGTCAGCCTGTTGCACATACACATGAATTAAAGCAGCAGTTCCTAATATTGTTTCTGAATAGACTTTTTTCCATAGCTGTATTCCAGTAGGTTATGGAATTCGCAAGGAAAACCAGCACTGAGTTTACATTGTTGCGTTATAGCATGCCATGATGAATACCTTGTTTGCATGCCTCTACACACCATGTAGAGCCACTTACTGAATCCAGAACAGTGTGCTACTGTGCTGTATGGAGTTACATGTATTAGTAACATGTCTAAGTATGATTGTAAATATTTTTTATAAGACCCATTGCTCCTACTTCTATTAGAATTATCTGGGTATGTTTCTTCCACATTGCCCTTGTTTCTATCTGCTAATCCTGGTATTTTATGATGTTGTGTCTCTCTGTATGTAAGTCACTGTAATAATTGAGTAATTGGGTGTAGCAGTTTCAATGATCACTGCTACTTTTGTCTTCTTTTCATGGACTACTGAATCTGGTTTTCTGGCATCTATTTTTTGAACTGTTGGTAATGAGTAATCCCGTGTGATATAACCTTCATCATTTTCTATAATTCTTTGTGACTCATGTTTCCAAGGTTTTCAGCTACTTCCATATTATAATGTTTGCACATTCCTCAATGCAACAGTCTTGCCACATTATTATGACTTTAAGTACATAGTCCTTCTACCATTAGTATATCATAACCAGCAAAACCTATATTTCTTTGTCTCTCCCACATGTTCAATATACTTTGTAAACCAACATGTACCTAGTCCACTATCTTGAGCCACCAATATTAACCTTTTGTATTGTGGCTTAAAGTCACCTCTCCTTAATCATTCCTGCATTCAGTCCTAATCAACATGAGATTGTTCAAAGGATTTTCTATAGCTGCAACTGTATTTGTGTATTTTCCACAATTCTTGCCTTTTCATCTGATCCTTGACCTTATATTCTGTCTTTCTTTTTTTGTCACATTCAAATTATGCCTGATTTTTATCTACTTCTAGTTTGATTTCCGTTCCCTCAGTATGCTTCTGTTAAACTAAGCAGGGAAGTCATCTTAGACTTACTCTTCACATATTTTAAAAAGTTCACTATGTTTGGGTCTTGTGAGGTCAGCAGATATGTATGCAGTCCTATGACTGCAGATCTATAAATGTAACCAATTTCAAGGAGGCCCATACCTCCTTCAGAATAGGCAATATATAGTCTTAGCATACATTGATTTTTATAAATCATTTAATAAGCATGAAGCATTTTTCTTGTTTTCCTATCCAGGTGATCCAATATCTTTTGAGGCCAGTCAACCACTCCAAAATTGTAAGTTAAGACAGGAAAACCAAACTGGTTTATAGCTTGAACTTTTGTTCCTAGATGTCAGAGCTGTCTTCAGCATACCTCTCAACCTCTCAGAGCAAGAAATCTGGACAAAGTCATAAATAAAAGTGGAACAAATTCCCCAAAATAGGGACAATTTTTAAATATTTCTCTTACAAACTTAGAAAGTTGATTGAATAACAGGTTTTGCATTAGGCCGAATTTTCTGAAGGATACAGAGTCTGAAACTCAAATGTCTTTCATTATTTTCTAACTGCAATCTGTAATGATTTACCACTAATTAGCCAGAAAACCACAAGTATCTGAAAAATGGACCAAAAATATGAGGCTAAAATCTGGACATTCTGTGAAAATCTGTACAGTTCAAAGGTATGGTTCACTCTCCAGTATTAATTTTAGTCTTCTAAAATATTCCTTGCTAAGTTTTATTTGCATTTGTTTGTGTTTTATTGTTGATTCTTCAACAATTTCCTAATATTTATACACTCCCTTTTGCTCAAGTTCTTTTATATCACATTCCTATCCCAGGCTGATGTTTTCTTGGTGTTGTGGCTTTCCTGCTTTAAAAGTTACTTTTGCATACTTATCAAAACCAAATGACATTCTTATACCATCTGAAAAAGTTTTGACTACTTGCAGTTCTGTTTCCAGTTCCTCATCTGATGAACTATACAGTTTTAAATCTTCCACAAAAAAGAAGATGAAGTCTTTACACTTTGATGTTATCTGGGAGCCAAATTGTAGCCATGAAATAATCTGTCAAGAAGGCAGCTTAATGGAATAAGGGCAAGACAAAATACCAGCATTATCTGGAGGCCAAATTGTAGCCATGACCTAATCTGTCAAGAAGACAGCTTAATGGGATAAGGGCAAGACAAAAGACCAGCTTTAACAAAAAGTGACACTGGAATATCTCCAGATGAATTTTCAGTTTCTCTGGTATTGCGTCATCCTTTTGTATATCCTGTACATTTGAACTTCTTATTCTTTCTTTTACTTCTTCTAGTCATTCAGCATCTTTGTTATGCTACACAGGATCTTCATAGATATTTCTCCAAAATGTATCTGTTTCTTCTTTTTTTTGGTGTTTGTTCTATTCCTTTTGCCTTGGTTCCCAATTCTCTCTAAAACTTTTTTTGAGTCATTAGTAAATTGCTTATTTTGTACATTTCCTTTATATTTATATGCATATCTACTAAGTTTTTCTGCCTGTACTATTTTTTGTTTATTATTTGCAATAGTGCACAATAGATCCTTATCTCTTCTGATACTGTACATTGCTTTTATCATGTCTATCTTTCTGAGTATTTTTGTAGATCTGTTCCCCCTTCTGTACTCTTCACTTTTTGTCTTAATTTGCTTTATAGTTTTCTCTATTTGATACTTCCATGAATGGCATTTGATTTCATTTTCTTTTCCTTACTACCTTGTGTTTTGTGGTAAGACTTTATTATTAATGTAGCTACACAATAAAATATCCTATTTACTTTTGTTATATCACATGAATTTCTAGGAACAGTCCTAATTATTGTGTTCATTTATCAAACTTCTAACTTTTTGGGTTTTATTGACTTTCTGTTGTCTGTTTCTTTCACTGATCTTAATATGTCTGTCTATCTCTATTAAATCAAGCAACTCTTCTCTTAGATCATGTTCTTCTAAATGGAGGGAACATTCTGTGTTCTACATTTCCTGTGGGCATTCTACAGAAAGCTCAGGAGCATCTTCCTGTACCGCATTCTCTTCGGTTTCATCCTGTGTCATCCATTGCTCTTTCATATGGGAACTTACTGGCCTATCATGCCACAACATTGCATCAGAGTTGCCAAAGCTTCCTGTTCCTTCTCTTGCTGTGCAACTCAAATTGAACTTTTGTATGGTTTTCTGTGGAAAGCTCCAAAGTATTTTCATATGGCAACAGATTAGATGTTTCCCACTCCACTGATTTTTCCTTAATTGAGGGATCCATTGCTCTATCCTGCTGTGGTATTATCAGAGTTAGATTTTTTACACTAAATTCTTCACTTCACATGTAATCCATAATGTCAGTATCTGTTTCTTTAACTTCTCTATTGCTAATCTTCTTTTCTACTTTGCCTCTTTGTTTTCTTATTTTTTGTATTGTAAAATTTTCCATATCTGGATGACTTTGCCTGTATTTCTCTTCAGATATATTTGGTGCTGCTGTTTTTGTATTGATTAATTTTTCTTTCTCCTTGCATATATAGTATAGTGCAAATTATTAAATCTCTTTTTCTTTCCCATGTCCATCGCCAGCTCCTCCTGTTTTTCCTTACTTGGGGGACTTGTTGTTCCATCATGCTAGGATATAACTTGTGTTAGATTTTCCACACTAAATCCTTCACTTCACAGGTATTCCATAGCTTCAGTTTTTATATTTTAACTTCTACTTTAATAAACTTTGGTTCTGTGTTCCATGTGTGTAATCTTATTTTTTGTATTGTAAAATGTTCTATATTTGGATGCCTTTGCCTAGATTTCTCTTCGAATATCTTTGGGGCTGCTTTTTGTATTGATTAATTTGGCTTTCTTCTTTGCTTAAATATTGCACCATATCGTATTTCTCTTTCTTTCCTGTCTCCACATTTCTTTTTTATACCTTTTGAAAATCTTTAGATTTTGTTCTTTATATTTGCACACTTCCTCAGTTGCTCCTTTTTCCAAATGGCCGAACATTTCTTGGTCTGCATAATGTTTTTCATAAATTTGTTGTATCAATGAACACAAATTTGCATTTGAAGCTTTTGACAGTTTTTCTTGTGCAAGTATTTTTCTTTCCTCTAATTTCTCTTTTAATCTTTTTGTATATCTTCTCTCCAGAAATTCTGGGCTTCTTGCATAATACTAACAATAATTAATTTCTTTCTTATCCTCAATAGTCGACTCTTGGACTACAACTTCCTTCTACAACAGGGTGGCTATCCTCCCTCAGGCCTGGACTAGCCCCATTTTAGGACTGTTTCTGTGTTTTGAGGATTCTACACTGTCATTTTCCAGTCCTGGTGCCAGTGCACCTACCAGGTTTGGACACTGTTTTATCCCGGGACTTGCACACTCAGCTATCTTTTCATATCTCCGTTCGGGCCCCTCTTGCTCTTTTAATTGTAAGTTATTCTATGTTGATTTACTTCTTCTCTTCTTTTCCATGTACCAAAGATTTACTGATAACTACTTACTCCATTACTAACATATCTTTCTACTCTTACTGTTTTCATATTATAAATTTAAGATTTACTGTTAGCATCCACATTACCATGGCCCCTTAGTTACTTCTAAGCAAAATCTGACAGTGCCAGTCCTGTCAATTCTTTTGGCAACACATTGGTCATAAGGGAATGGATCGCATTCCTTTAAATGGATTGTTTTTTGTGCCATTACTTTGCTCTATGGCTATGCCTAGCTCCACTCTCTCTTGTTTCTCTCAGGATCATTCCCTTCCTCCAACTCACACTCCCCCCACCTCTTCTATATTATACTTCCATTAATCTCTCCTCTTCCTGTATTAAATACCACACCCATTCTCATCTCAGCTATCCAATGACTATCACCACTACCTCACCTAATCTCCTTCATTTATTACAAAACACACAGATTTGATCAAAAGCTTTTTGGCATCAATGGCTAAGGTAAAAGAAAGTTGTTGAGGCAAACATTTACCGTATGATGTGATTCAAGAGAAACAGTAAGATCACTAATTTATCTGTTGGGTAGGAAACCATACTGAAAAAGGTATGGGACTGAATAAATAGTAGATTTATGTCTATTTGCTAGAATGGTGGCTAGATTTTTATATCAACATATATGAGTGCTATGAGTCTATAACTGAAGGGGTCCATAGGGTCTTTTATCTAGTTTAGGAATTAGCATTTTTGTGGACTGGTTAAAGTAAGGATCTGATATATTTTAATACTGATGTCATCATGAATCTTTAAAAGTATTTTGAAATAGTTTGAATAAAATATAAAATTCAACAGTGAAGCCGTTAGGGCCTGGGGCTTCTCCATTTATTTTTTGTTTTGTTTTGTTTTGGGGTTTTTTTTTGTGATTTAATGTTAGTAATATTTTTGGCTTTTGATAAAGGTTTGGATAAGTTTTTCTTCTGGAATGAGTTAATTCTTAACTGATTGAAATGACCAAAGAGTTTAGAATCAGTGTATGGATCTCCAAGATCATTGTAGAGTTGGGAGAATTTTTTTACAAAGTCTGGTAAGATATCTTCTTTAGTATTAAGAGAAATGTAATTAATTTTCATTTCAAAAATAGAATTTTGGATTGATTGAAATGCTATCATTGTAGCTAATATTTTCAATGAGGTTCATGCCCATTCAGAGAACAACCCTAACATTTTTGATCTGATAATTGTTCCTGATATACACAGTTTAATTCTCTGGGTATTTTCAATTTGAGTGTCATGATTAACACCCGCACTACACCTCACGCAACACATAGCCCTTCTAAACCCACACCACAAACACCCACACATAGCAACACTAAACCCACATATGTGGAGGCCCTTAACAGTAACCTGCCCAAGCAACAAGGACATCTGAAGCTGAAATGCAAATAAACACCAATCACAACCAAAGTGTCACATAGCTCACGACACCAGTGTGCCATCCAACAACAGCCCCTAAGGCAAGACAACGTACCAAACACTTTAGTCATAGGTGACTCTATAGTCAGGCACGCTAATGTCCCACTCACCAGGCTGAACAAGGAGAAAATTACTGTCAGCTGCCTGTTGGGTACCAGGATCCAACACATAATGCATGCACTCAAGTTACTCCACAACAAGTACAAATATGACTCTGTCATTGTCCATGTTGGAGTGAATGATGTGAGATGTACCTCCCTGGACTACATGAAAAAAGACATGGAAGAGCTCTCGGATCATGTGGCCCAGGCAGGTATGACCCTAGCCCTGAGTAGCATCCTGCCTTTGCACAGAATGATACCACAGTATAAGGACAAAATGATTGACTTCAACAACTGGCTAAGCTTCTGGTGTCAGTCAAAGGGGATACAGTTTCTGTCTGCCTGGGACAACATGATCGACAGACCACGATGCTTTGCTAGAGATGGTCTGCACCTGCCTCCCCTGGGAATTCAGGTTACTGGCTAAGGCTCTTGCCACCCCTATAGTGCCTTTTTTAGGCAAAGTTCAAAGGACAGAACCACCACCATAACAGGTAAAAGAATGCAAAATCTGAAGGTCATGCTACTCAATGCAAGAAGTCTAAACCTCAAAATGCACTCTCTCGAGGCACTCCTAAAAATGGAGAACATCGATATCTGTGCAGTAACTGAGACTTTGTTCAAGGCTCCAGAAAGCACCCCTGCAATACCAGGCTACAACTCTTACCACACTTTTCAGCCACCAAACCAGGACTCAAACACTAAAGGTGGAGTGTGCATATTCACCAAGGATATTCACAACACAATGCATCTGAAATTCTCCAAGTGCAACTAACACTAGATACGACTGCAATCCAAATTGTCGCTTGCTACAGATCCCCCACCATGCCCAGAGATTCTCACTACACCTTTCTAAACATACTGAAAAATATTAAGATACAACCAAGCACCCTAATACTGGGTGATTTCAACTACCCTGCCAATAACTGGGAAAACTACTCGTGTACCAACACCTTTGCCTAACGGTTCTTGGATTTCATAAATTCCAATGCCTTGGATCAACTAACCCTTAGTCCCACCAGGGGCTCCAATATCTTAGACCTGGTCATTACCAACATGGAAAATCGATGCTACAAAACTATGGTCACCCCCTCGTTGGTGAGGTCTGACCTTAAGCTAACCACCCTTGACATCCACATCCCACCCCCACCCCCCAGTAAGGAAGCCTCTGTAAAAAAATTCTCCAAAGCCAACTTCATGCTACTCAAGTCAGAAGTGGCAAACTTCATGACAACCATGCAGATGGGACCTAAAAGTTCGACTGCTGAATCCTACACTAAGGCACTGAACGAGCACATCCACTCATGCATGAAACATGCCATCCCCAATAGAACCAAGACGCTCTCCTCCAAAAAAAAGAAGCCAATCTGGTGGTCCCTTGCCATAAACAAACTTTACAACAAAAGGAAGAAACTGTTGCAAAAAAGAGGAAAATCCCAGGACGCAAAAATCTCCCTTATCAGCCTCAGTAAGATGCTGAGATCCCTCATAAAATCCTCCAAAGCTAGATACCAAAATAACATTTCCAAAGATTCCAAAGACAACCACAAGACATTCTATAGCTATGTCAAGAATCTAAATGGCAATGTTCAGATCTGCTCTGAGCTACAACAGAATGGCATTAAATATACTGATCAGTGCCAATATACTGGAAGATCGATTCAGTGCAAACTTCACCCCCCTCACACCCCCTAAAGGGGCCATCTCAATACCAAAAGATTGCCAAATTCCGGTAATACCAGCCACACAGATAAAAAAATGCACTCTCCAAAGCTAAGAATACAGCATCCATGGGACCAGATGACATCCCAGGCTGTGTACTACATGAATTACAAAATGAACTGGCTCCTCACCTAAGTGTCATGTTTAATCATAGTCTCACCTCAGGCTTTGTGCCCACTGAATGGCGCACAGCTACAGTTATCCCACTCCACCAGGGAGGATCCAGCTTGGATCCCAGGAACTACAGCCCCATCAGTCTGATGAGCCTTATCTGCAAGTCCATGGAACGTATTATCATGGAACTTATAAACAAAGACATTGACAACCTTCAAACACTGGACTTGATGCAGTTTGGGTTTGTGAAGGGCCGATCTTGTCTCCTGAACCTGATTGACTTCTTTGAATCAGTCTCCAGAGCCGTAGGCAAGGGTAAGGTTGTCCACACAGTCTAGCTGGACCGCGCCAAAGCCTTCGACACCATCCTCCACTGTGGAATCATAGATAAACTTACTAAGCTGGGCATTAATCCCTACATCACTCAATGGGTTGCCAACTGACTTACTGACAGAACCCACACTGTAAAAGTAGCCGACTCCAAATCCAGCTCCAGACAAGTGACAAGTGGAGTATCTCAGGGTTCAGTCCTGGGACTGCTGTTGTTTGGCATCTACTTCTCTGAAGTACAGGCCAACATTAAGGGACTCTGGCTAACAAAGTTCGCAGATGACTGCAAACTGGGAGCCATTATTGAATCCCCAAAAGATGTGGATATTCTACAAAAAGGCCTTACAGAAACAGATGCTTGGTGCCAGAGCCATGGGCTCAAGCTTAATGCCAAGAAATATATAGTTATCCACATTGGGAAAAAACATGTACCCATGAATTGCCACATAGGTGACAGTACACTAAACACTGAAAGTGTGATAAGAGACTTAGGGACACAGGTGGACAGTGGTCTCACCTTCGATAACCACTTCGCCACAACAGTCAGTAAATCCTTCTATTTGGCACACCTCATCACTAAGGGCTTTTCATCCAGAAAAAAGGAGGTCATTGTCCCACTGTACTCATCCCTCATTAGAACCATTAAGGAATACAATGCCCATTTGGTATGTACCTCTCAAGACATCTGCAACAACTGGAAAGGCCACAGAAATACCTCACTAAAAGATTTGCAGGCCTAAAGCAGATGCCCTATGCTGACCATCTAAAAAAACTCCACCTATACTCTGTCACATATCGTCTACTCAGAGGCTATCTCTGCTTAACATACAAGGCCATGTCAAACCTAGAGCTGTTGGACATGCTACATTTAAAGAAATCCCAATCCCTCAGAGACACACACTCCAGGGATCTAAACCTTGTCATCACAATGAACAAAACATGCTGGAGGGATAGGTTCCTGACCCAGAGACTCCCCATACTCTGGATTAGACTGCCCATACATGTCAAGCAGAGCACCTCTTTGGCCCTCTTCAAAAGGAACCTTGATGATTGGATGGGAGATAGGAAATTCACCCTGGAGATCATGTCAGTCACCCTGCTAGACAGGGGTCCAGGGAAGTAAATACTGTGGGAAGAAATAGCCAGGGAATTGTTATGGCTAGGCTTGTATAGGCCCTAGGGTCAATAGCCTAGTACCAGCCTATAAACCTATGACCCTATGAGCAACTATAAAAGTTGTAGATGCACAATAATGTTAACCAGCAAGTTATAGAAAACTATAAATATTTATAAATGTAAATATTGTACTGTTGTTTCTTCTATACCTTGTTTATGTTATGCAAATATCGCACTACTGTCTTTTATGTCATAACACTTGCATTACAAATTGTGTATTACTCTGCATTTATTAAATGTCCTGTTATTGGTGCTTTTCTCCATGGGTCTGTACTGACAATCGGTCATTTGCCTAGATGGATCTTCAAGTAAAAAAAAGTCAAACAAATAAAAATAAAAGACACTTTTTACAAAATTGCTTTATCCTATTTACAGTTGTTGGGAAGGCATGCACACACACACACACACACACACACACACACACACACACACACACACACACACGCGCGTGCATGTGCGCACATGTGCACACACTCATGCATGCAAAAATCTCACACACACACACACACACACACACACACACACACACACACACACACACACACACACACACACACACTCAGACACACACACACACACACACACACACACACACACACACACACACACACACACACACTCATGCATGTAAACATCTCAGACACACACACACACACACACACACACACACACACACACACACACACACACACACACCCTCTCAAGGTACCACATTTGGAAAATGAATTGATATTGAAGCTGTTTAACTGAGAGCGACTGTCTTCAGGAAGCATCGCCATATCAGAGCATTGTGTTCTGGTCAAAGTTAAAAACATAAATTGCATATCCATCAAAGTTCTTTTTTACAAAACAAATAGCATAAGCTGATGAATCAAATCATGTCTTAAGATAATGTTAAGACTATTCGGTAATCATTTTGTGGGATTCATCAGAAAAAATGGGGTTTGTTTCAACAATTTCTGACAATGTATTCCAATCGCACTGTCAGTGTTATCTCTTAAAGAATTTTCTAATTCATTTTAAGAATAAATGGAAAATGCAGACTGTTTGTGTAATCATTTGCATTGTTGAATATAACTGTTGAACCAAGCAGAGATGTTTAAGAATTTAGTGGTTCATCAGACTAAACAAAACCCTGATAGTCACTAACAGAAGAACTGCAATGAAACTCTCTGATTCTAAGAAACAGGCAAGAGACAGCATTTATCTTTGATCAGGACAATTAACCTCACCTTATAATAGTTGAAGTCAAATCCCTCAATTTGCAATGATATTCGATTTATTTGCTTGTCTATTACCCGTATCCTAAGCAGCCAGCATCCTCTGATGTAGTCTAAACTGATGTTACTAACCTTATTCCTTAAGTCTAAGTGAATGGGATAATGGTACAGAACATGTTAAATGTTGTTATGTATAGTTTTTCTAATGCATCATTATGCTGAGAAAGCACTCCAGCATCATTTTATGAGTGTAACTGTAAGGAAAAGATAAATTACTTGCATGTTATACACCAAAAAGGATGCAGAAAAGAACACATAAAAGGGAAATAACTGTTACTATGTAGACATATGATGTGTGTCACTCTGCTATATTATCTGAGGTTACTCATAATAATTTGTGAGGTGCGTGTATGCCATTCTAACAATTGACTTCTACTTTTTATGCTGGTCTTACTAGTTATTTAAAACAGTAAACAGATGTCGTAAGGGATATTTAAAATCATATCTTTAAGTTGGGTTGGAACTGCAGTAGCAAAATCTATGTGCCAAGCTAAACCCCTGAATATTTAAGACTGTAATACCAAGGGCACAAACACACCATTCCTGAATAATACACTAGAATTCATAGATTCACTTAGGATGGGTAGCCATATGCACTCAGTTGCGCATACACATACACACACACACACACACACACACACACACACACACACACACACACACACACACAGACACACACACACACACACACACACACACACACACACACACACACACACACACACACACACACACACACACACACACACACACACACACACACACACACACACACACACACACACACACACACACACACACACACTTTCATTTTAATACACCACTATTTATAATTTACTGAATAATGCATTTATTCCTGGGAGACATCAGTGGGGTGGTTTCTGAATGGATCAGCTAAGCAGAAATATTGCAGAATTTCAAAGCTTTGACAGTTTTAAATTAGCTGGATTTCATCCTAAGGCTATAAATTTAAAGGTTTAATTACAAAGAGTGATGCTTCCATGAAAAACTATGAATAAGAACAAAGAGTGCTGACTTGTTCAGTATCAAGTTGGATGCAGCGAATAGACTATACAACATTTATTTAAGTCTGGTAGAAGGAAATATTTTAAAGCAAGCCTGGTAGTAGGAAATATTTTAAAGCAGATTACAGTACTCTGTAGCAACTTCCTGTATGATGGTATTTGATCAAGTATTGATCAAGAATTTATGAGATGTTTTTTCTCCTTATTGATGAACGGTATATGTTTTAACCAAAATTATAAGGTGAGCTGCAAAGGAATATCTTATAATGGAGTAAAATTAGTCTTAGTTAAATACAGCTATTGTTTTCATTGAGAAAAATAAACCAGCATTCATTTGCAAAGTAGACCTGCAATTAATGCAATCTGCAGTAATAACTATGTACTGGTGTTCAGTACATGACAAATAAACATTATAACCAAGGTAAAAGCGCAAAAACGATACAAACCCAAACATCTGTTTGGAAATGTCACATCCATAAGCTGCAGCAGAAAGGCATCCACCATATAGAAGCTAGCTGTTTATGACATGGGTAATTACAGGCTGCTGCCCTCTGCAAAATTTGTGATTTTTTTAAATGACTTTGTTTTAGCCTTCCTAGGAAATAATGATCTAACAGTAAAAGTAAAGTCATATATGATGTGACATTCTATATAAATTATTAGTGTGGGGTGATACTAGTTAATGGGTGGCGTGTTTACGCACTTTCATTGGTGAACAAATAAACAAGAAGGCAATGAGGCAAAATGAGTCCACAGCCTGAACTGGCAAAGCAAGGTGTTCACCAAGAAAATATGCACAACTGTTGACCTTGAAAGGTAATACAAGTGAAATACAAATGATAAAAAGTAAAGCTAAAAAAAAAAACAGAACAAAAAAAAAAACTGAAAAAATAAATACATTTGTAGATTGATTGCATATTTTCCAGTTACCTAACAAGCAATCAGCAAGGAAATTTAACTTGGGAGGTACAAAATAGCGAAACTAGTACTATATGCTTTTATATGACTTGCCTGTGGCACATATTAACATAAATAGATGTGATGTAACCGCATTTTGCACGTATTATTACAAATGGCATAGAATGATCCTCATTGATCAGATGCTGAAGACCTTGAATTTTCCTTGTGAGGAACCTTTATGGTCTCTCCAATTGCTACAAGTGCTTGGAAATGTACATACCAAAAGGGGAATTGTACTCATTTATTGGCTTGATGAGGGAAGAGTTCAGGGAGGTTATAACTTCTTTTTTTTTCTGAAAGCAATGCCTTTACTTATGAGATGAGTAATATAGAATGCCCTCCTTACAAGTGTGGAGACATGTTGATCAAAGGTAAGGTTGCTGTCACGTTCTGTGCCAAGGTCTCTCACCATTGAGTTCATACTAAGGTGTTGTAATTGATGTGGTAGTTAGCAGGAACATCGCTCTTTCTGAAAGGGATGGTAATACATTTTTTTTGTATTGAGTTTAATGCCATGACTTTGGCACCAATCATTAGTTTGTGTAAGACCATCCTGTAGGATGTTGACATTGTTTGGAGAGTCTATGACTGCTCCCAGTTTGCAGACATCAGCAAATGTTGTCAGCCACAGACCTTTAGTTTTAGCTTGTCCTTCAGAGAGATTCCAAACAGTATAGGTCCTGGGACTGATCCCCGTGGAACGCTGCTGGTTACAGGCCTGCTGTTGGAGGTGGATTCCCCTATTTTACCTACATGAGTTCTATCAGTGAGCTAATTAGCAACCCATCTAATGATGGAGTGGTGCTTGGTAAATGAACTTGCAAATAAAGAGGAAGGAAAAATGAGTTAAAAAAGAAAAGCAATAAAGTGAAAATCAAGGATAGTATATTATTCTTTCTGGTTAGAATTTATTGAAGAAAAGATGGACAATGTGGTATCTGAACCAAATAGAATATTTTCTTTCACTAAAGGATTCAATATCAGCCTTGTATATAAAATACAATTTATCAAAAACTGACTAAAATCAAGGAGACCGCTCTATGGTGCAACATTTAAAATTATGTAAGGATACTTAATGAACCAATGAAATTCTTGCTGTCAGGTAATGCACCATAGCAATAAGTGGGTAACTCATATTTTGCAGTAAACACAACAGAAATATGTGCGATGGAAATCAGTGTAAACAATACAAACAATTAGTTTCAAATATAAAAGAGAGAATAGTACATAGCAGATAAGGCTTTATTTTATTTTTAAACAAGAACACCTACAAACTGTATACTTACAGAAGTTTATCTTTAGTGAAGAGAATATTTCTCAAATCCACATTTAAATAATATGTTTCAAAATCAATGATTGATAATAGCTGAACTCAAACAAGTGATTTAACCCTATATATATATGTATATATATATATATATATATATATATATATATATATATATATATATTTATATGTATATAAACTCAAACAAGCGATTTAACTCTATATATATATATATATATATATATATATATATATATATATATATATATATGGGCTCCCTTCACATGGTTGACATTTCAGATTGTCAATATTCATATGACCGAAACCATTTGAAATGTCGACCATGCGGAACTAGCATCTCCTTACAGTGCAGAATAGAAACATTTCCATCTTCGGTACTGTAGTGCGATCTCAGAGTTGGTATATTTAAATTCCGAGGGATGTGGGGGTCAGAGATCCACATGGTGTGTGCAGGGAGGCATGGTAGCAGTGTGAAGATAAGTTTTTTGTGTTTATTTTTTTCTTCTATGGTCGACGTTTGGAATGTTGATCATATAGTCTCAGCCTTACGAATGTTGACATTCTGAAATGTCGACCATATGAAGTAGATCCATATATATATATATATATCTATGGTTTCACTACTAAATCCCGAAATTACACAATCCCGAAGACTATAAGCCCGAAACTCCACATTGCTGAAATGCTAAAACCGCGAAATTTAAAATCACGAATGTACTACATACATACAGCACACACACAAACATATACACAGCCTCCCCCATAACCAAACAAACCACCCTACACTAAAGATAAGCAGGAGGGCTTCGGTCCCCTGCAACCCTGATGTGGGGGGCTGTGCTCCCCACACCCCCCCTACTTTAATATTCTAACTCCGAGATCGCACAAACATACACACAAGGCAAACTCACACCCACACATTACAGCCCCTCACATACACACACAACAGTCACAATACACACTTACACACACTAAAGCCCCTCACAAACACACTTACACAAATATACTTACCTGAACCGCAATACCAGAAGCGCTAACTCAAAATCCCTTAACAATGGAATTTTGAATTTCATGTTTCTGGTCTTTCGGTAATGTGGGGTTTCAACTACATGGTCTCGAGCTTTTGAAATTCGAGATTTCAAAAGTTCGAGATTTAGTAGTGTTCCTATATATATATATATATATATTTATATATATATATATATATATATATATATATATATATATATATATATATATATATATATATATATATATATATATATATATATATATATATATATATATATATGTATATACATAGATATATATATATATATATATATATATATATATATATATATATATATATATACATGCAAATTTTCAGCTACTTACATAATTTAGCAAATATAAAACTGATTATCTCTCTCTCTCTCTCTCTCTCTCTCTCTATATATATATATATATATATATATATATATATATACATATATATATATATATATTTAGGTCCCTTTCAGATTGTCGAAACTGCAAAATGTTGACATTCATATGGCTGAGATCATATGATCGACATTTGCAATTTCAACAATGTGGAACTATAGTGCAGAATGGAAAGATTTCCATTCCTGCAATGTAATGTGATCTCAGAGTTGGTATATTTAAGTTATTAGGAGGTGTGGGGGGCGGAGCCCTCCACAAGTGGTGCAGAGGTGCTTGCCCCCCTGCTAGCAATGTGTTTTTATTTTGTAATGTGTGTATTTATTTTTTTTTGAATGTTCAAAATTCTGAATGTCGATGATATGGTTTCTGCCATATGACTGTCGACATTTCAGCATTTTGATTATTCAACGGTAACCCAGATATATATATATATATATATATATATATATATATATATATATATACATATGTGTGTGTGCGCGCGCATGTGTGTGTGTGTGTGTGTGTGTGTGTGTGTGTGTGTGTGTGTGTGTGTGGTTTCACTTCATAATCTTGAAATGCTGAAATCTCGAATTTCAGCATGTAAAAAACGAAAAAACACAAGTCACTGGTAAAACAAACACTAGAACCAGCTAAGAGTATCCAACAGTCCTTGCAGATGATGCAGAATATACAGGTCAGTGATAGCGAAAGAACCACCAGGTAAAACAGCTCCAGGACCAAGGTTTATTAAAGCGCTTTTCGTTTGCCAAGTAAGCAAACTTCTTCAGAATAATTTACACACAACCAGAATGCAGTATTTAAGACATTAATTAATCATCAATTAAACTCAATAAATATTAATTAAGGTTAGTAAAGGTGGAACTACCTTCAGACCTTGTATATATGTGTGTTCTTACAAAGTTTATACACATAGAAATATTCCTAATCTTTTTAAATGTACATACAAAATATACATAGACTTTATAGAAATTACAAATCTATTTGAAAAATAAGTCTGTTAAAAATACATAAAAAACTCTAAAAAGGAAATTAAATAAATCAGAAATAACTCCGTTTGTTGTTCCTTACCAAGATGAATAATAATAATAATAATAAAAATATAATAACAATAATAGTTATCTTAAAACAAAACTAATGAATGTTCCAATACCGCAATGATACTGCAAACAGCATGTCATGATACTTAAAAATGTTTAAAAATATATGTAAGTGTGTCTACCTTTTAAGGCTCAAAATACTTAATATACATGAAATGGAACATGCTTCATTAAGACCTGGGTAATGGTAAGCCTCCAACCTTATCTGCCAGTATAGTCCAAGTTCAAGTAATTTTAATGAGGAAGGTCCACCTCTATTGTCCGAAATTATCTGATCTATTACAATAAACTTGAACTGATGGGAAGGGAAGTCAACAATGTGTTTGGCAAGGGCATTAGTTAATTTATGTTTCCTTATGGCGTACTGATGTTCATAAATACGCTCTCTGAACTTACGTTTGGTTTTCCCTATATAGTATGCCGAACAATTTTGGCACTGTGCTAAGTAGACAAGCATCTTAGAATTACAATTGCTCCTGTGTTTCAATTTGAATTCTTTCTTGTTAATTGAAAATCTACTGGATTCAATTATATATTTACAGAAATTAAAGGCATGGCATTTGAACATTCCCGGGGATCTGGTAAGAGGTGGTTTCATCTCGAACCAAGATTTAAGGTTCCTAGCTTTCCTATATGTCACCTTCGGAGTCAAACCTAATTTAGAAGACACCCCTGGGTCTGCTCTAGACAAATGCCAGTTCTTTCTGATAATGTGCCACAAAGTGTTACTGTCCACTGCAAAGGTGGTAATAAATCTAGGTACGTCCAACTTAGGAACCCTATCCACTGTATCCACTATACCGGAAGCCACGTTACTCACAGAAAATAATGGTGTTGCTGGTTCCACCCTTTCCTTAACTTGTAATAATGGTACATAAACATTAGATCTCCTTTTTAGAGAAACCTCGTTAATTAGGTCTTCAATTAATTTGGTGGGATAACCTCGACTCAGAAACATCTTTTTTAGAGTTGTACATTCTTCAATGTACATGTCATCCCTACTAATAATTCTTGCCACCCTTACAAGTTGTCTTTTTACAACTGCACGTTTCTGTGTAAAAGGATGACAACTTGTGAAATGCAACAAGGTGTTGGAGTAGGTAGACTTCCTGTGGATCTTAGATGTATAACTTGTAACAATAGGGTCCTTTTCTAAAAAAATGACGAGGTAGGGTATCTGCTTGTCACTGAAAGTGGAAGAGAACACAAAAAAGTCCGTCGTAGAATTTAGATGATTAACAAATTCAGTGGCTTGTGCCTCATCTCCATTAAAGAGAATAAATATGTCATCTAAATAACGTGTATAGTATACTGAATGTTTAGTGTATAATGAATGCTTAAAGACAAATTGGTGCTCCCACTGTGCCATGACCAAGTTGGCCACGCTGGCAACATAGTGTGAACCCATACCAACTCCAACAGTTTGTAAATAGTAGTTGTCTCCAAACATGAAGAAATTTTTGGGTAATGTTAAATCCAAAAGCTCAACTACCAATGAGATGTCGTAAGTACTAGCATCTCTAGCTCTTAACCTATCCCCTACCCAATAAATTGCTGTGTCGTGGGGGATACAGGTGTATAAATCTTTAACATCTATTGTAAGAAAGTTAAAGTGATCCTCATAGTGTAACTCATTAATTTTGGATAAAAATGTCCACGAGTCTTTACAAATCTGCACCTCTAGTAAAATATATTTACGTAATATGTGGTCAACTACTTTGGCACACGCATAAGATGGTGAACCCCGACTGTCAATCAATGGACGCATAGGTGGATCAAACAAGTTCTTATGGATTTTTGGTATGCCGAAAATGTATGGGATCCTGGGGTAGGAAGTTGACATATAATTATATAAATCCTGGTTAATCCTGGCTTCCAGGAACATCTCCTCAATATGGTCCTTGATGATCCGGTATGCGCCGTTGGCTTCGTTTATAGAACTCAGCGCATAAGCAGGATTGTCAAGTAGTGAAGTCATGCAATCAAAATAGTGGTCGTTGTCAAAAATCACTACCCCCCCCCCACCTTTGTCTGGCTTACAAATACGTAAATTATTTGAACGAAGAGCGTGAATACAGTCAATTTCAGAACTGTTATTGTTATGAAGACCACGTGATTTGTACCTATTTTTAAAACACCTAATATCCACCTCACATATCTGCTCAAACATCAACAAGAGTGGGTGAAGTGGGGGGTTAAAGGTACTAGGAACATGGAGTTGGTTAGAGGTGTCAGTGTAGGCTCCCCCACCCATCATAAGTTTGAAATTAAGTTTTCTGGCAAAAGTTTTGACATCAGTGATAGCCTTAACAAAATCAAAGTTGTGTTGAGGTACATACGTGTGACCATTAGCCATTAGGTCAGCCATGTCCGTTGTAATGGGGATTTTAGAGTAGTTGTAAACTCTAAAATCTCCAGAAGTGTTCGTGCTTATGACTGGAACCTGTTGCACATTATCAACATCCAAATCATTACTTACTGGAGGAAAAAGTGTTTGTGTGTCAACAGCATCTTCTGAATGTAAATTGAAACACTGCACATCAAAAATCGGAGGTGCTACCGATTTGTTCTCCTCTGGTTTGATTGGTCCAACCATTGGCGTTGGGGGTTGGGTCTTGCTCCTAAAAAATTCTCCTGTGTGTTAGCATTATTGCTTACATTGAAATTATTTCTATTTTGTATCCTCTCACTTCTACGTAGTTCAACTAATGGCATATGGTCGTTAGCCAAAGGGAAGTCGTCCTGGGTGTTGACTTCAGAATTATTGTTAGAAAAAATGTTTTCAGCAGTGTTAAGAGGGGCATTACTATTAGAAGTAATAGTGTGTGGTCTAGTATTTGTCCTCCATATCTGCCCTAAAGGAGGGTTAGGATAGGCAACCCCTTCCCTATACGCCTTGGAATCCCTATCCAGTTTTTTAACCTTCACAGATTTTAATTTAACTAAGTAACTGTCTATACTACTGAACAATCTAGCATAGTCAAACCTATACCTGTCAAAAACAGAGTCAGTTTTAATTGCATTATCCAACAGAGTTGCTTCAGCATTAAGTTCATCAACTTGTAATGTGTAATGTTTAATCATTACATTTAACAGTTCGAAACCATGCCTATCATACATGGAAACCAGTTCCTGATGGAATACAGAATTGCTAACCAACCCAGTTGGATACTGGAAATGTCTCAAACCTTTTGGCACAATTTTACGAACTAAACATTCATTAAAATAAGCAATTTCCAGCTGTAACTTTTTGATTTTAAGCATAGTATTGTCCAGTACTTTTAAATTACTAGATATATCAGGTTCAGAGGCAGTGCGTTGAAGAGGTGCAGTAACTGTTTCGGTGTTAAACGATGGGTTAACGCACACCCAGTTGGCAAAGTCAGGATAGTTAACAAAATTATTACTCACCGAAGACTGCTGCCTGTTAATCCCTGAAACAGGTAAGTTAAAACCATTGCCCTCTTCATTCCGAGACCATGAAGCTGAAAATTCAGAATGCCGAAAGTGCATAAGAGGGAATTTGAATATCTCAAATCCACGTTTATACATATGTGTGTTGCGTGAAGTGTTTGGCTTGTCTGGTGTCAGAAATTGCAGGTGAGTGAGTGTTTGTGTGTGGTTTTCTATGCTGTATGTGTGGGTAAGGGTAGGGAGAAGTAAGCATGAGTGTGAGTGTTGGATTTGTTTGTGTTTGTGTATGTGTGATGATGTGAATTTGTGTGCGAGCTAGTGTAGAATGCCATGGTGTGAGGTTTTTTTTTTTTACGTGCCATTTTAGAGTTGGCATATATAAGTAGGGGGGTTGTGGGGGTGCAGCCCCCCCTGCTTATATGTAGTGTAGGGTCATGTGGTTTGTGTGCTGTGGGTGCAATGGTGTGTGTGCTATGTGGTGTATGGTGTATGTATGTATGTTCATGATTCTGTGATTCTTAATTGTGGTTTTCGGTATTGTGAATGGTTCGGGTTCATAGTTTCAAAATGCCAAAAACTGAGATTTTATAATTTTGAGATTATGATGTGAAACCATTTATATATATATGTGTGTGTGGGTCTAGGACACGTGCTTGACTAGCATATGTCCGAATCACAAAACATCAAATACACATACACAAAAGCTCTTAACATCGAAAAGCACTTCTGTGTATGTGTAGTTCAAAAAATAAATTTATGTTTCTGCAGGACCCCCCCCCCTACACCACCCCACCACCCTACTTTATTATTCTCACTCTGAGATCGCACTACAGTGGGGAAAAGGAAATTTTCCCTTACCCGCACTGTAGTCCGATCTACCAAACAGGTACACATACACGGAAGAGCTTGTCGATGTTAAGTGCTTTGGTGTATGTGTGTTTGATGTTTTGTGATTCGGACATATGCTAGTCGAGCATCTGTCCGGATCCCATATACATATATATATATATATATATATATATATATATATATATATATATATGTGTGTGTGTGTGTGTGTGTGTGTGTGTGTGTGTGTGTGTGTGTGTGTGTGTGGGGTCTATTTAACTTCACAGAAATATATATATATATATATATATATATATATATATATATATATATATATATATATATATATATATATATCCACACATAAATATTAATTAAACCAAGTCTAATAATAAAATCAATTAGATAATATTGGGGTCATTTATGAAGGCACCTCTACATGCACAGCTGTGTGTACACATCACACTCACCTTTTGCTACTCTACAACTGTTCTAATGTAGAGCTGCATGGTACTCTAGTATGAAGATGTGATAAACCACATAGGGCTAATCATGTAGCCATGAGCACAATGATAATGAGGTTTTCCAGGGAAAATTAGCCATTTGCTTTTTCCCCCTGAACCATAGGTTCATAGATTGGTACTAGGCTATTGGCCATATGGCCTATACAAGCCTAGCCATAACAATTCCCTGGCTATTTCTTCCCAGATTATTTACTTCCTTGGTCCCCTGTATAGCAGAGTGACTGACATGATTCCAGGGGTGAATTTCCTATTTTCCATCCAATCGTCAAGGTTCCTTTTGAAGAGGGCCAAAAAGGTGCTGAGCTTGACATGCATGGGCAATCTATTCCAGAGTATGGGGAGTCTTTGGGTCAGGAACCTATCCCTCCAGCTTGTTTTGTTGATTATGATGACCAGATTTAGATCCCTGGAGTGTGTGACTCTGAGGGATTGGGATTTCTTTAAGTGTAACATATCCAACAGCACTGAGTTTGACATGTCCTTGTATGTTAAGAATCGCTTCTGAGTAGACAATATGTGACAGAGTATAGCTGGAATTTTTTTAGATGGTCAGCATAGGGCATCTGCTTTAGGCTTGTGATTCTTTTAGTGAGGTATTTCTGTGGCCTTTCCAGTTGTTGTAGATGTCTTGTGAAGTACATACCAAATGGGGCGTTGTACTCTATAATGGGTCTAATGATGGATGAGTACATTGGGACAATGACCTCCTTTTTTCTGGATGAAAAGCCCTTAGTGATGAGGTGTGCCACATAGAAGGATTTCCTGACTGTTGTGGCTATGTGGTTATTGAAGGTGAGACCACTCTCCACCTGTGTACCTAAGTCCCTTATCACACTTTCGGTGTTTCGTGTACTGCCACTTATGTGGTAATTCATGGGTACATGTTTTTACCCAAAGGTGATAACTATACATTTCTTGGCATTGAGCTTGAGCCCATGGCTCTGGCACCAAGCATCTGCTTCTGTAAGGCCCTTTTGTAGAATATCCACATAATTTGGGAATTCAGTAATGGCTCCCAGTTTACTGTCATCTGTAAACTTTGTTAGCCAGAGACCCTTAGTGCTGACCTGCACTTCAGAGAAGTAGATGCTAAACAAGAGCAATCCCAGGACTGAACCTTGAAGTACTCTGCTTGCCACTTGTCTGAAGCTGGATTTTGAGTCCGCTACTTTTACAGTGTGGGTTCTGTCAGTAAGCCAGTTGGCAACCCATCGAGTGACATAGGGATTAATGCCCAGCTTAGTAAGTTTATTTATTATTCCAGAGTGGGGATGTTGTCAAAGGCCTTGGTGAGTTCCAGATAGACTGTGTGGACCACCTTACCCTCATCCACAGCACTGGAGACTGATTTGAAGAAGTCAATTAGGTTGAGAAGACAAGACAGGCCCTTTATGAAACCAAACTGTGTGAGGTCCAGTGTTTGAAGGTTGCCAATGTCTTTGTTTATAAGTTCCATGATAATGCGTTCCATGGCTTTGCAGATTAGGCTCGTCAGACTGATGGGAACATAGTTCCTGGGATCCAAGTTGGATCCCCCCTTGTGAAGTGGGATAACTGTGCGCCACTCACTAGACATGAAGCCTGAGGTGAGGCTATGATTAAACATGACACTTAGGTGAGGTGCCATTTCATTTTGTAGTTCATGTAGTACACAGCCCGGGATGTTGTCTGGTCTCATGGATGCTGTATTTTTAGCTTTGGAGAGTGCTTTTTACCTGTGTGGCCATGAGTACCAGAATTTGGCAATCTTTTCGTAATGAGATGGGCCGTTTAGGGGGTGAGAGGGGGGTGAAGTTGGTACTAAATCAGACTGCCAGGATATTGGCAATATGCTTGGGATCAGTATATTTAATGCCGTTCTGTTGTAGCACAGAGCAGATCTGAGCCTTGCCATTTAGATTCTTGACATAACTATAGAATGCCTTGTGGTTGTCCTTGGAAGCTTTGGCAATTTTATTTTCGTAACTAGCTTTGGAGGATTTTATGAGGGATCTCAGCTTCTTACTGAGGCTAGTAAGGGAGTTTTTTGCATCCTGGGATTTTCCTCTTTTCTGCAACAGTTTCTTCCTTCTGTTGTATTGTTTGTTTATGGCAGGGGACCACCAGACTGGGTTCATTTTTCTGCAGGAGACCATCTTGGTTCTGTTTGGAATGGCATGATTCATGCACAAGTGTATTTGCTCATACAGTGCCTTAGTGTAGGATTCAGCAGTCAAACTTTCAGTTCCCGTCTGCATGGGTGTCATGAAGGTTGTCACTTCTGACTTGAGTAGCATGAAGTTAGCTTTGGAGAAGTTTTTTTTGGAGGTTTCACTACTGGGGGGTGGGGGTGGGATGTGGAAGTCAAAGGTGATTAGCTTATGGTCAGACCTGACCAAAGAGGGTGACCACTGGTGTGGAGCATCGATCTCCCATGTTGGTAATGACCAGGTCTGGGATATTTGAGCCCCTGGTGGGACTATGGATTAGTTGGTCCAGGGCATTGGAATTTATGAATTCCAAGAACCATTGGGCAAAGGTGTTGGTACCCAAGTAGTTTTCTCAATTAATGGCAGGGTAGTTGAAATCACCCAGTAGTAGGGCATTTGGTTGTATCTTAATATTATCTAGTATGCTTAGAAAGGTGTAATAAGAATCTTGGGGCATGGTGGAGGATCCGTAGCAAGCTACAATTTGGATTTCTATCTTACTTAGTGTTAGTTGCACCTGTAGAATTTCAGATGTATTGTGTTGGGCATCTTGCCTGGAGGTGTGAATATCCTTGGTGAATATGGACACTCCTCCAGCTTTAGTGCTTCGGTCCTGGTTTGCTGGCCAAAAAGTGTGGTAAGAGTTGTAGCCTGGTATTTCAGGGGTGCTCTCTGGAGCACTGAACCAGGTCTCAGTTACTGCACAGATATCTAAGTTCTCCATTTTTTTGGAGTGCCTTGAGAGAGCGCATTTTGAGGTTTAGACTTCTTGCATTGAGTAGCATTACCTTCAGATTTTGCATGCTTATATCTGTTACAGTGGTGATTTTGTCCTTTGAGCCTTGCCTAAAAAAAGCACTACAGGGGTGGCAAGGGCCTTAGCCAGTAACCTGAATCCCAGAGGCAGCAGGTGCAGACCATCTCTGGCATAGCATCATGGTTTGTCGATCATGTTGCATCAGGCAGACAGATACTGGATCCCTTTTGAATGATACCAGAAACAGCCAATTGTTGAAGTCAATCATTTTGTCCTTATACTGTGGAATAATTCTGGGAGAAGGCAGGATACTGCTCAGGGCTATGATCATACCTGCCTGGGCCACATGATCCCAGCGCTATTCCATGTCTTTTTTCATGTAGTACAGGGAGGTATAACTCAAGTCATTCACTCCAACATGGACAATGACAGAGTCGTGTTTGTACTTGTTATGGAGTGACTTGAGTGCATGTGTGATGTGGCGGATCCTGGCACCTGACAGGCAGCTGACAGTAAGTTTGTCCTTGTTCAGCCTAGTGATTGGGATGCCAGTGTGTTTGACTATAGAGTCACCTATGACTAAAGTGTTGAGTACATTGTCTTGCCTTAGGGGCACCTCCAGGAAGGCATCTTAATACTGAGAAATTCAAGAAACCACTCACCTGTGTAGATCAGCATGGCCAGCCCCACCATGTTGCCATGTTGTGGTATTGAACATAGCCAAAAGATCAAGTTAAATTACAGTCCACTATCATGGCATGCAGATTGGGATGGGGTGGAAGGAGTCACTAGACACAAGGGATAACAAATCAGTAAAATGCCTTAAAATCACCAGCATCAATATGAGGATCAGATTCAGATTCACCTTGTACCAAACCTACCTTCTTCTGCAACATCAATTTTATCTCAAAGCACGCCATACTATCACTCACTTATACTTTGTGTCCAGCGACCATCCTTTACTTGCTTGTACATGCTCACAATTTATGTTTTTACAATTGTCATCCTACTTTCTGCATTTTTTTTTTACATAATACATTATATCTAACGACTTCACTCTCACTCTCCTATCAAAAGAATTATTTCTTCTCTTTTATGAATGGCTCTACCATAAATGAACTTGGATCAGTTTTGATCTCAGTAAAGAAAACAGAATTTTATACTATAAACAGTCTAAAATGCATCCCCCAGCATATCTAATTTCTGTCTCATTTCGTTATAATTTCTTTTACGTCTGAATTAATCTATTATCCTTTTTCTATTCAAGATATGCTGACAGCACTGTTTGCCCCTCTACAATCTGATTACTATAAGGCTCTCCTGCTATCTGCACATAAAATTAATTTCCTCCGCCAAAAAAATCCTTTCTGTCTCCTTATCCAATTGCTTTTCCTACTTTCGGTCTGTGCTGACAGAACAGGTTGCTCTCAGTACAGTGATGCTTTGAATTCTTTGAATGTTCTGAATATTCCTAAGACCTTCTTCTATATATATATATATATATATATATATATATATATATATATATATATATATATATATATACATATAAGTCTCTCCCGATCACTAGTCGTTCCTTTCATGCGATGGAAGAAGCAGCCTGTCCTTCACTTAGTAGTGATGTTAGTACACTCTTCTTCTTCTTTTTTCAGCTTTTTTCCAGTTAGCAGTCGCCACAGCTTATCACCTGTCCGCTCATGAGTGGCAGTGGAGTTTTATGGTGGTGAGTTGCCAGCTTGGCACCCAACCTTCCACAGAAGGTGCACACATGCACATACTCACATCTAGGGCCAATTTAGAGTATCCAATCCACCTACAGCATGCCTTTGGAATGTGGGAGGAAACTGGAGCACCCAGAGGAAACCCACGTGACCACAGGGAGGACATGTAGACTCCGCACAGAAGGCACCTCAGCCGAGGATCGAACCGGAGAACTTCTTTCTGTGAGGCAGCAATGACAGTAGTACACTCTAAACATCCATAATTTCCTTCTTCCAGCATGATATACCATTCATCCACCATTCCATCAATCATTTATCATTTCCTTATCATTTGGCTATTCTCCTATTCAAACTATGATGACAGTACACCAATTTCAGCATAGAAAAAGCATTTCTGCAATCTAAGCATTTCTTCCTCATAGATTAATTTCTTTTTCATCTACTGATAGGGTTAGCCAAACTAACTGTTAATTTTTTTAAGTACATTATTCTACATTCACTAAGGGAGAAGCAGCTCTGTTTTCTAAACACTCCTAGCTCCATTTGATATCTACTAAAAACATTTCTCTCTCTCTCTCTTATCTCTGTTTCTCTCTCTCTCTCTGTCTCTCAGTAATACTTATTAAAATATGTTTCATTCATATTTACACTACAGGTTACTTTTGCCTGCAACAGATAACTCACAGTTACAACAATTTGCAGTTGCCAGATAGGACATGTACACTGTCCCTTTTCCCAGGCAGATATATTAATTGTATATACTTTCGTAAGGGGTTTGCACCTTATGTTGCAAACCCCACTGTCACAAACAAGTCTTAATTTAAAAATTTCAGTGATGGAGATTTACTTGCATTGTATGATGAGATCTCTAAGTTTGACTGCAATTTTACCCGGCTTCCTTGCAGTTTGAGCTGCAGCTTATACAGCTGCCTGCATTTTCATTCCACATATATGTGGGTAGATAGATCTAGCAGACCCTACTACAAATAAGTGTGATATGAACTTCAAAAAACTACACAACAGCCCATCAGTCTTACACTCCAAAAACTCAGCAGCTAAGTAAGGTTTAGCAAAAACCTTGTTTTAAAGAATCAACTAGTTATGGAGTCCATTGCCCCTTTAAGCAAGTATATAGACAGTTGATTGTTATAAACAACGTTTTTACTGCACCTTACTTGACTGGTGAGTTTTTTGGGCTGCAACAGTGCTGGTCAGTTTGTGGATTTACTGTTGATTTGCTGCTGGCCATTCTGCAGTTTTTCAAGAGTTGTGTTCTTCTAAAATGTAAAAATAAACCATCTAGGTGGTCCAACAGGAAAATAAACTCTTTAATAAAAGAAAAAGAAAACTTCTAAGGTCCTGGAACAAATTGAAAGCTACCTACATTAAAATGGTATTTGAAGAGCTACAAACAACCATTAGAAAGTACAAAGCTAAATAAGCATAAAAAAACAAACATTGGAAACCAAATGTTAACTGCAAATCCTTCTTTAATTACAGTAAAAAATGAAAATTAGCATCTAGCAGTATACTAATTCTGAATAGCATTACCCATGATAACCCTAAAGGTATAGTTAATGTACTTTCAGTGAGATTTATTAGTAAAGTTGCAACAGAAACAATAATTGAAATTCTGCAAATCCTGGCGTCCCACTCACCTTCTGAGATCATTATGTAGCAGGTTATGGCTATGCTTTCAAGTAGTTAAACTGCATCTATACTGGGCCCAGAAAATTTGCATAGATACCTGTCCAAAATGAGCCCCCTATACTTATTTACATTAAGCCCAGTCAAAGTGTACATTTCTTAGGTATGAAAACCTGACCGAACCCACACTGTGAAAGTTGCAGACTCTAAATCCAACTTCAGACCAGTGACAAGTGGAGTACCACAGGGTTCAGTCCTAGGTCCTCTCCTGTTTGGTATCTACTTCTCTGAAGTACAGGCTAACACAAAAGGTCTTTGACAAACAAAGTTCGCAGATGACTGCAAACTAGGAGCCATAATCAAATCTCCTAACGATATGGACATCCCACAAAAGGGCCTCACTGAGACAGATACCTAGTGTCAAAGCCATGGCCTCAAGCTCAGTGCCAAAAAGTGCATTGTTATCCCTTTTGGTAAAAACTCTGTACCCATGAACTACCACATAGTTGGCAGTCTACTTAACACCAAAAGTGTGATAAGAGACCTTGGGACACAGGTGGACAGTAGTCTCTCCTTTGATAATCACATCACCACAGTAGTCAGGAAATCCTTCTACGTGGCAAACCTCATCACAAAAGGTTTCTCATCCAGGAAAAAAGAGGTCATTGTTCTCCTCTACTCATCACTCATTAGACCCATTATAGAGTACAATGCCCCTTTTGGTATGTACCTCACAAGACATCTACAACAACTGGAAAGGCCGCAGAAATACCTCACAAAGAGGATTACTAGCCTCAAACAGATGCCTTATGCAGACCGTCTCAAAAAACTCCAGCTTTACTCTGTCACATATCGCCTACTCAGAGGTGATCTCTGCCTAACATACAACGCTATGTCAAACCCAGAGCTGTTGGACATGCTCCACATAAAGAAATCCCAATCCCTCCAAGCCACATGCTCTAGGGACCTAAACCTTGTCTCCAAAATAAACAGAACATGCTGGAGGGATTGATTCCTATCTCAGAGACTTCCCATACTCTGGAACAAACTACCTATCTGTATCAAACAAAGCTCCTCATTAGGACTCTTCAATAAAAATCTTGATGATTGGATGGGAGATAGGAAATTCACCCGGGGATCACTTCTGTGGCTCTGCTTGACAGGGGCACAGGAAAATAATTTTCTTGGGTGGCAAAAGCCAGGGTACCATTTGGCTAGACTTATATAGGCCCTAGGGCCAATAGCCTAGTACCTACCTATGAACCTATGAAACAGCTAAAGTGGGGGCTGGGGTGCTTACTATAGACCACAGAAACAACATCAGTCAAAATAGCCTTATTGGCAAGGCACTGGATTCATTATCTCTGACCTCCTAAACATCAACATTTAAACTGCCTGCACCTGGACCCACAACAGTTTTGTTTTGTTAAAGTTGTGTTTATGTAATGAAATACATTTCTTTGAAAATATCATATATGTAGTGAATAGGAGTAATTCAATACATGCAGCATATCAGGATGCCCAGGGCCTTTGACATTATACCTTACATTGGTGTTATAAATAAGCTAAAGACCTCAAGATAGACCACTATGTGAATAAATGGATTGATAATTGGCTGAGCAATAATACCCACACAATTAAGATAACAGATGGCACTTGAGAAACTAAGAGATAACACTCCATGGTTCTATAATGGGAGCCTTCCTTTTGGGAATATACTTTTCAAACCACCATACTATAAACCCAGGTCTCCAGGTCTATGGCTAACCAAATTTGCCAATTATTGTAATCTGGGAGTTTTCGTGCATTCCCCTTTAGATGTAAAATCATTACAACAAGAACTAATCCTTACAAAACAAGGGTGTATAAGAAAATAGCATAAACTGAATGCAAAAAAAGTGCAGTACTGTCATGTTAAGCAAAATTTCCTCGTCTACAACTTACAATACAGCTAGTGCCCCAGTCCAACAGACATGGTGACTGGGGACCTTGACTGGTGAGTTGAAAAGTCCCTCTTCTTTAACCACTATGTATCAGCAGTAGTCAACACTGAGCCCAACTAATTTCTGACATTCAGCATCAAGCCCAACTAATTTCTAAAATAATTTCATCCAGGTCAAAAAAAGTTATCATCCCTCTATATTCTGTATCCTGTATTCAGTCCTTACTAGCTCAATTATACGGTGCATTCCCCCTTTTGGCAGATACCTATCCAGACATATTGTAAAGTTAGAAGTTGTTTGCTAACAAAGAGTAGCAATCTTAAAAACATTAGCTTTCAAGAGAGGCTTAAAGCCCTATCCCTATACTTTACAGTTTACATCCTTCGATAAGGAGATTTTTTTCTTATAGTCCATACCATTAAAAGCCTTAATCTACTGTATCTGTTGTACAGCAGTAAGGCAAATACTTCCACAAGCATTGGAACTAAAGAATCAAACTTTCACCATCACGTATATAAATCGCACTTGAGGGAAAGATTTATTGCCCTAGGGTTACCACATGTCTGGAAAAAAATGAATGTATATGTTAAACAAAGTGGCATCTTCATATCCTTTAATAAGAATGTGGGTGATTGGATAGATACCAACAAATATCAACCATGGTGTGATATATTGTGCTCTTGTGAAAGATTGGATAGATACCAACAAATATCAATCATGGTGTGATATATTTTACTCTTGTGAAAGATGGATCTGAGGGTGGAATTTGGCAAAGAGAAAATCTTTTCTTGACTTATTGACCCATGATCCAACGATCCTGTGATACTATGACCTTTTACCTAGCATATTACTATCATCGTGTATTTCCAGTAGCACTCAAAATGTTCTGTCATTCTCACTGCTCCCATTGGCAGACAGTGTACCTTGTCTTTTTATTTATCCTTCTAGCTTATTTTTTTCTGATTCACACTTTGTAAGTACTTGCATTATGACTATATTTGTCTGTTCTCTCTCTTTTATTTTCTTCACTATAATTAAATTTCCTGGTCTACACCCTCTTACCTTTATGCTACACTGCATTATTTTTGCAGTGGCAGCTTTCTGCTAAATGTCGTCCACACCACACTCTTTGTGCAGGACACTTGTTTGAGCCACTCCATTCTTCATCTTGCACTTTGCTGTAGGACAACTTCAGCACTACATTCTTTGTACAGTACATTTCATTCATCCCTTTTCATCTCCTTACCTTTATTCCTAATTTTCTCTCAATCTCTTTCAGCTGTATGATGTAAGAAATTGCAAACTTATAATACTTTTAAAGCCACTAAGTCTATATTTCGTACTTTGAACCCCTCTGAATGTGTATGGGGGTAGCAGCTGCCCCACACTCTCAAACAGTTTAGTGTTCTTTCTTCATAGTAAAACAAAAAAAATACCTGAACATTACACCATCAGCCAGCATCTTTATTCCTTTTGTCTTTCTTTAAAACTTTTCATCTTCCACCACACTGCCAATAATTCCTTCATTCCAGCTTTTACCCTAAATATGAAAGTAAATTTTACTCTCAGTGTTGTTTCCTAAAAATTTAATTAACCTTAAATATTTTAAAACTACTTCAAAAAGGCACTCCTCCCACATTCACTACACTGAAATCCTCCTCCTTCTTAAACACACAAACTTCAACTTAATACTCAAATTCTCTCATATTGTCTGATCTATGGATATTGAACTTAAGCCAGACTCTTTCACTGATTGCAGATCAATTACACTTAATAGTAATACTATTAACAGTTGCTCAGTTTAGAAACATATAGATCTAACAATCTTATACCTTACTAAATTCACTAAAATAATAAAGCTGGTCTTACTGAGTCCTGAATCTTTGCACACAATTTCAGATATTGTTGCTGGCACTGAAACATAGCGTAAACCTCAGCTCTTATTACCCATACCCATCACTCACAGGTGCTACATATTTTGTGATGACTGGGCTATTTCCCATAGAGAAGCAAGCCCTATAATAGTGGTTAAAAGTAATCTACTTCAATCGCCTGCAATGAGTAACCCACATATTATCATAGATTAAAAATGTAAAATTGTTTAAAACAAATTTGGAAATCACAGTTGAATTTATAGCACTGTAGCTTATATCCCACTTCAGTCATTCATTGTCACATTATTTAGCATACTTAAATCAGTAAACTAAAAACACAGAGCAAATGGTCAACGCAGCCTAACTTCATTCTATGAGAATCCTTAGTGTAGATTATAGGTTCATAGATTAGTACTAGGCTAACTGCCCTTGCGAGCCATTTTAAGCCTAGCCAATTATCCTTTGTGAGACTCCAACCCTGCACCTTGTGTTTGTAAGGCAAACACCTTAACCATTAGGCCACCTTCCCAACTCAAAATCCCACTTTCAGTCCCGAACCCAGGACCTTGGAAACACTAGTCTGTACGACCTACCACTAAGCCATGACTCTTATATTAGATATATTAATAATATATTATTAGCTATTAGATATATTATAATATATTATTAGCTCGGAGCATTTCACACCAAACTCAATCCAACTGCCTCCATCATTGTCTAACAGGGTACTTCACAACAAATCCTACAAAATCTAATTCAGACAGTCTACTGGATATTTTATTGACCAACATACCTGCCAACATACCTGAGAGGTGTAGACATCTGTCTCTTCCACCAAACTTAGAGACCACTAGCATATGCTGCCTTACTGGTCTTAAAATATTTCAACATTCCCCCAATTATATTTAAAGATTTCTCACCCGTGAAAAGGAATTCTTTCTTCACAAGCACTTAGCTTGCATAAATAAGCATCAACTATATGATGTAAATTAAGTTGAGTTAGAATCAGAATATGTCACTACTACTTTACTAATAAATCAAAATAGTATTTATTTAGTTATTTATTTAATCAAGCAACCTAGTCAAAGGAGAAATATCTACCTTGTTTAAAAGAGATCTAAACCAAATCCTATAATAGGCACCTCATGGAAACTAGGGAAAATTTCTAATTATCCTGCTGTTTTGAAACACAACCAGCAAATATATACCTAAAGAGAAGACATCTGACTCTTTTGTATACTCTACTAAAATAAATAAAATAATTTCCATCCAATGTAAAAAATATAGGAGGCACCAGACCAAGGCAGGTGAAGATAAAGTTCAATTTTAATCCACAGACAAAGTAAAACAATGGTGAGTGCTTTCGTATCAAGAGCTACTTTATCAGACAATTAAAATCATTACTCACTCATATTTAAAAGTTACAAACAGCCAATCAGAATCAAAGTTCAGTTAAGACAATACTATTAAGCTGTAAATGAACAACAATATAATAGACATACTTAAAGTGCCAAGTCTAGTCTGTAGTCCTAGAATAAACCTATAAAATATATTTAAAATATATTTAAAATTACATTTAAAATTTTTTATCTGTGCAATGGTTTATGAGTAAGTACAGGTTTAATAGAAACTTTGTCATTTAGGCACCTGCCTATATTAGCCCGCATCCTAATGATCCATTCACATTCCTTATTTTCTGCCAGGTTCTTTATAGGGCCACCTCTACAACCTATTTTGACTTTCTCTACTACCATGAATTTAAATGTGTGTGTCGTATCTGATGCCATCATGTGTCTTGCTAGGGCATTAATCTCTGCCCTCCTATATATATATATCATAAACATACTCCCTGATCCTATCACGAAACCTCTGTGTGGTCATACCTATATAAAATGAGCAACATACATTACAGTGAGCGAAGTATACAATATTTGTGGCATTACAGTTAGCTCATAGTTTAAAGTAAACAGTCTTCCTCGTATCTGTGTGTTCAAAACATCCTTTCTTATCCATATATTTACAATAATTGCAGGAATTATAGAAGAAGGCTGCCTTTACAGAGGGTGGTTTAGCAGGGGGGAGAAGATATTAACAGTCTAAGGATATTAACTCATAACCAGCTGTTTGTGAAAAAAATAAAATTTATTGGGATTATAAAGAATATCTAGGATTTATACAGGTAGATGCTGCCACCTAATGGTAGAAGGAGATAGCAAACAGCAGGGATAGTTGGACCAGTCTTAGGTTTAAATATATTCTAGGGTAGTGATAACAGGAGGGGGAGAGGGCAAACGGCTGCTAGAACGCATACAAAGGAAGGCAGATTATCTCTATAGATAGTACATCAAGTCTACATTTAATTAGTGTTAACCAACATACATTTACACAATCTTGTTGGGGGGTTCTTCTCAGTAGTATTTTTCTAAGTACCAGGCAAACTGGCCAATTCAGGGTGTCTTCAGGTGATGGATGGAGGTATTCCTTTTGCGTTTAAAGCAAGGAGGGAGCACCCGGGATGGATTACTGTAGAGGAGAGGGAGACAACATTGAGTTAGTTAATATTGCAGATGTAGAGGGGAAAGGTAGAAGGTAAGGGATGTTTACAGAAGAAGGGAGGGCGTAACAAAGCACAGTAGTAGAGAGAGGCTATGGTTAGATGAGGCTAGAGCAAGTATGTAGAGGAAGATTAGGTTTAGGGGATTAACAATGGAAAGCAGCAGACATTATGCTGTGAACAATACAAGTTAGGCAATATAGGCTCCATTAAATAGAACAAAACATTCATTCAGCAGTTCAGCATGCTATCAGTGACTCTACTCCATTTGAGAGGACAGGGTTATACAGCAGTAGAGCCAAATATAAGCAGCAGAAAGCATGGGGTAAATGATAAAGTAATAGTATAAAATCTCTAAACAGTGCAATATATAGTACTCAACAGACTAACACAGTAAACTACGATATGTTCATGCTATGCAATAACTTGTGCTGAACAGTTTTCAAAACAGTTTAGAGAACAATATAAAAGCCATGTGGTGTCCTTATAGAGACAAATGGAAAAATAAAATAGCTGCTTAGCCAGTAATTAAGCTAAAGGCTCTAGTAGGACCATTGATCGGCCTTCCTGAGAACACTGGAAAATATGAAGGTCTCTCCAAACACCATTATATTGGGCGACTTCAACTACCCAAACATAGACTGGGAGCATTACTCTAGCTCCAACACCATAGCCCAAAGGTTCCTAGAATTTATAAACTCAAATGCTATGGAACAACTTGTTACCACTCCCACAAGAGGGGAAAACATACTGGACCTGATCATCACCAACATGGGGACTCTATGCTCCAGACCAGAAGTGTATCCCTCACTAGTAAGATCAGATCACAGACTAATCTCACTGGATATTCACATCCTGACCCCTCCCCCTGCCCAGAAAACCACAGTGAAAAACTTCTCTAAAGCAAATTTCACACTCCTCAAAACCGAGGTGGAATCCTTCAAAGCCCCCGGGCCTGTGGAAAATACGGCCCAGACCGCAGAATCCTTTATAAACGCATTCTATGAACACCTTCAGGAATGCATGGATCTTGCAATCCCAAATAAAACCAAGACCCAATCCAAAAGGCAGACGTCCTGTCTGGTGGACCCCAGCCATAAACAAGCTATACAATAGAAGGAAGAAGCTACTACATGATAGAGCAAAATCCCAAAAAGGGAAGGCATCTCTGATCAGTATCAGAAAAAAACTATGGGCACTCATAAAATCGTTTAAGGCCAGCTTTGAGAGAAAATTGCACAGGACACTAAGGATAATCACAAGGCTTTCTTTAGTTATGTTAGGAACCTGGGTGGGAATTCCCAGATATGCTCAGAATTAGTCCAAAATGACAAAAAATACACCGAACCCACAGACATTGCCAACATCCTAGCTGACAGGTTCAGTGCAAACTCCCCCCCTCCACCAAAAGGGCAAATATCTATCCCAGCAGAGTGCTGCCCCCCTGACATCTCAGATGCTCAGGTAAGAGCCGCCCTCTCCAAAGCAAAAAACACAGCATCAATGGAACCAGACGGTGTCCCGGGCTGCATCCTACATGAAATCCAAGAAGAGCTAAACCCAAACATAAAACTACTGTTCAATCTCAGCCTTACTACAGGATATGTACCCAAAGAGTGGTGTACAGCAACGGTGGTCCCTCTCCACAAAGGTGGTGCCTCAACGGATCCTGGAAACTATCGCCCCATAAGCCTGACTAGCTTGGTCTGCAAAGCTATGGAAAGGATCATCATGGACCTTATAAATAAAGATATTGGGGACCTACAGACACTGGATCCTACCCAGTTTGTCTTTTTTAAGGGCAGATCCTGCCTCTTAAACCTGGTCAATTTCTTTGAAACAGTCACCAAGGCCATTGACGAGGGGAAGGTGGTCCACACAGCCTACCTGTACCTCGCAAAAGCCTTTGATACAATACCCCACTTGGGCATTATAGATAAGCTCACCAGCTTAAATATAAACCCCTATGTCACTAGATGGGTTGCAAACTGACTCAAGGACAGAACCCACATGGTTAGAATTGCTGGAGCCATGTCAGACTCCAAACCAGTTACAAGTGGTGTCCCACAAGGCTCAGTCCTGGGGCCTCACTTGTTCGGTATATATTTCTCAGAGGTACAGGCCAACACAGAAGGACTGTGGCTGACCAAGTTCGCAGATGACTGCAAACTGGGCGCCATAATCGACTCTCCCGCCGACACAAGCAACCTCCAAAAGGGCCTCATAGAAACAGACAACTGGTGCCAGAGCCATGGCCTCAAGCTAAATGCCAAAAAGTGTATTGTCATCCCCTTTGGCAAAAACAAAGTGCCCACAAATTACTACATAAGTGGTAATTCATTAAGTACGGAAGAAGTAATTAGGGACCTGGGGACCCAAGTTGATAGCAATCTCTCATTTGCAACCACGTGGCCAAAGTGGTTAGAAAAACATTTTATACAGCCCACCTAATCATGAAGGGATTCACATCTAGATCAGGGGAGGTCATCGTGCCTCTTTACTCATCCCTCATCAGGCTCATAATTGAGTACAATGCCCCTTTTGGGATGTACCTTACCAGACACCTGCAGCAACTGGAAAGACCCCAAAAGTACCTCACCAAGAGGATCAAAGGGCTCAAACAGATGCCATATGCTGCCCGGTTAAAGAAACTCCAGCTCTACTCAGTGGCATACCGCCTGCTCAGAGGCGATCTGTGCCTGACGTATAAAGCCATGTCCAACCCAGAATTAATGGACATGCTGCACCTCAGAAAATCCAAATCCCATCGAGCTACGCGCTCGAGAGATTTGAACCTCAGCACTGAAATAAATAGGACATGCTGGAGGGACAGATTCATAACCCAGAGGCTCCCTTCACTCTGGAATAAAATCCCAGTCCAGGTTAGGCAGAGTCCCTCATTGACTCTCTTCAAGAGGAATCTTGATGAGTGGATGGGGGATCGTAGGTTTACCCTGTGTATCAGTTCTGTGTCACTGTTAGACAGAGGCACAGTATACTAACCTCAAAAAAGGGCATAGAAAAATTAATTTAAAATGGGTGGCGAAAGCCAAACACACTCTGGCTAGGCTTAAAAATGCCCTAGGGCAGATAGCCTAGTATGAACCTATGAACCTATGAACCTATCCACCTTGAGAGAGAAATAAAGGCCTTCAACGATATATGTTCATTGGCATCCTTTTAATAGGACATCTGGGAAGCAGATTAGGCCAGCAAAGTGCAACAGTCGAGCCCTGTATACTCAGACTAAAGTAATGCAGCTGGTGAAAACATTAAGAGAGACACAGTCATCCCAAAAAGCAGCTTACAGCTGCTAAGCTGGTAATTAACCTAAGCAAAGGGCAAATGACACAGTACAAAGCAAGCAGTCAAACAGTACAATATATAGGGCAAAGCGGTCCCCAAAACCATGTAGAAGCTGTACGGAGCCCTTATAGTTACAAATGGAAAGAAAAATGGCTGCTAAACCTGATTTTAAGTGGAAGACTTGAAGGGGATTGTTATTCCACCTTAAGAGGCTATCCAGCATTCAGCAATGCACTTTGGTTAGCATCCTTTTAACAGGACATCATTACACCAGGTTTCTGGTCATGACAAGCCAGCAGTATTCAATCAAGCCCCTTGTGTCCATACAAAATTACTGCAGCATTAGTCAGTGTAGAAAAGAGCCCCATTCATCCCAAAAGCAGCTTGCAGAGGTCAAAAACACAAGTAGGTCACAGATAAATTAATACATCAGCACAAGGCCAACAATAATCATACAACACAGTTACAAACATTGGAGAGATAGCCATCAGCACAAGGCCATCTATAACCCTAAAACACAGTTACAAGTGAAAACATGGAGTTTAGCACAATAGTGGCTTAGAGGCTTGCAAATGATAGACAGATATGCTGAAAAGACCTACCGGGAGGCAAAAACAAGCAGCCTAAACCACAGGACCAGCACAGAGGAGCTGTGGATGCTCAGGACAGGACATGGACAAAGGACTCCTAAATGGAGCACTGTTTATTGGTCTAAAATATGCATCAAGGAGAGCATTACTTCTTAATAAGCAGTTTCGGTTTAAATAAGGGTTTATTTTCTCCTGGATTGAATGAGCACATTTAAATAACAATTGCATTAATTAAGCCTCAATTGCTGACTATATAAGAGGAAGGGGATGTTTCATTTGCTAATTGTATGCACTAAAGAAGGCTGTTTTTATTTAAGCCGAAACCCGTCTGTTTATTGTTCTCTTTTGTATGTGCTTATTAGCACTACATTAAATTTTGTTTGCTTGCCACAGTCTGCTGGTCTGATTTTTGTAATTTGATTTTGATTTGGGACCTTACAGTTGCCATACATGCAGGGGTTTACTTTTTGTAGTCTCCACAAAAAAGACTAACACATTCCATGGTCACATGCATCCCAAAACCCAAACGCTGTTAGGTTTACCCATTAAGGTAAGACCTAGGGAAGGTCCCTTAGCCCATGTCTCATTGTAAGTAAAACATGGTGTACTTTATTTTAGGTTAGACAGACCTCAACACTTTAAATTCAGGGAAAACATGCAGTAACCCAAAATATCTATAGTTTTTGGCATAATTTGTGGATAAAAATTTGGACATAAGGGTTTAACATAGTCCCTTCTGACTTAAGCACATCTTTATCCTTTCTTTACTACACTTCAATGCCACACTGGTCTCCTTTTTTCTCTTTCTCTATGTTGTAACCTAGAAGCATTTGGTTTACACTAAAACACAAATATCTAGGCTCAGCCATACAGTAACTAGTATGCTAATCTTTGCATAGTTAACCTCCACGTGAGCTAAACTCAAGCACAGCAGCACAAGGTAGTCAACTACGTCCTAGTTTGTAATGCCTGCATTGTAAACACACACATGGAGAAACACAGCAGCATGTTAACACACTGGCAGAGACCACAACACAACACACCATCCATCCACTTCACAACCCTAGCTCATTCCCGAAATGTATAGTCATTCAAAAAATTGTTTTTAAACTTATATCGTCCTCTTTTATTGATAGTTTCCTCACTTTAGGCAGGTCTGATGAAGCTTTAGAAATTAAAGTACTCATAAGCATGACACTGGAATTTTATGTAACACTTACAGCTAGAACTAAAAAGATGCTGATAAGACTATCCCCGGGATTCAAGAAGCTCGGCGCAAGGCCGGCATAAGGTCTGCGCCGGCGGTGCAGTGAATAGCCGGCGCAGTAGCGCCATATGCATATTAATGAGAGTGCACCGCAACCACAGACACGTGCGTAGTGTACGTGAGCGAGCCCAGGTAGGATGCGTCTGGAGGCGTGTCTAAGCCGGCATGAGGTGAGCAACCTAATGTGCTGACAGCCACGGTCCGCCCATAATAGTAATGGCAGCAGCCAGGTCCCGTGCAGAATGAAACGCACGTAGAGTATGCAGCATAGTACCCGTCCCAAATAAACGGAGAAGCAAATACAAGCCACGAAGGCTTAAGTGTACCCATCCAAGGAGCAAAGGATATGCATATGACCGCGTTTGTCCCGCAATGCACCGTCAGTGGTTACACTCAGAGAAGGTGTACAGCAGCATGTCAGCGCCGCACCGACATAGGAGCAGCGACTAAGGTCACCACCTGTCCCACTTTGGGTGGGGCAGTCTCTCTATGGGCAGTTGTGTCCCGAAAAACGTATTAAAAATGGCAAATGTGCTAAGATTGTAGGACATAATGATATCCCGTATTTAATGTAATGGTAGCATGAATTGGTTATTTCTGTAACTGAAATACCTAAATGTCACAAGAAACAGAATAAGCAAGCAAATTGCCACAACAATATGCTTTTACTTAGGCAAACAAGTGAAGTTCTATGCTATATAGTGACCGTGTGTATGTGTCGGCCTGTAAAGTCAGATGTGAGTCCCGGAAATATCCCAGCTTGGAAACTGGAAAAGGTGGCAACCCCAGTAGTGACATGGGCATGGTCACCAGGGTTACCAGCTGTCCCAATGTGCCATGGACAGTCCCTGATTGGACAGTTGTGTCCCTGCAACAATCGGAAAAATGGAAAATGACCTCAGATCCCCTGCCAAAATATTCCCGCAATATACATGTAATAGTAGTATAAAACATATACATTTGTATATGAAACACATACATGGCATAAGAAAATGAATAAGGAACCCAAATGCTTACAGAATAAGCTTATAGTATGGCAAACAAGTGAAGTTCTGTCAACTGCACTTGCCGTGGGTATGTGTAGTCCTGCAAATTCCGAAGTTTCCACATAACATGCCCCACTATGGGCATTGGAAAAGGTGCCAACCATAATGGTCACAAGCAGTTGTGAGAGTACATAGCCGGGTAGCTGTGTCGACATAACAACAGTAAGGAATCAAGATACCTTAAACACAGGCAAACATGTGCATAGCAACATATCCCACACCCAGCAACGTCTCTGTCGCATACACTGGATGGCGTATGTTGAAGTGTAATATCCAGAAGCAGAACCCATGAATTCAGATGTAATACACAATAGACTCATTGTACATGTCAGTCCCACCCATGTACACCTGTGCACCCTAACCTGCTAGCATCCGTGTGCAGCTATACACCCACACACAATGTGCATACCTGAAATGTGGTAAGATGTTTGTGTTAGGCAATGCCACGTGGCCAAATACGTACCCCACATGTCACCAACCCACCTCAGGTACAGATATGTAAATGGCTGCATGTGAATGTGTCTGCAGAATGTGTACATCCCGCATGTGGTATGTACCTGTCGAAACCATATAGGTTTGCATACGACACGGTGCACATAACTGTACACATGTGGACAAGTCGGGTTGTTGAACCACTGCATCGATGTTTAGCTATGCAGTGAAGTCGATCACATATAGCGGAACACGTGCCTATCAAACAGGATGTCCTAACAGGGTGCTACAGGCAAAGAAGGGGAAGGTGGGACATCACATGTGGAGAGTAGCGTTGCCGGACGGCCAAATACACATGGTCAAGGTAAAGGACGGAACAACATGCATATGGCCGGATGGATGTTGTTCGAAAAATATATATAGAAACACATATGAAGTGCCAGTTTAGACTCGAAATACTATATAATGCATTGAATTGTACCGTACAATATGGCAGTAGAAGTAAGCCTGCATGTAATTGGTGAAGCTAAGCTGTATTGTGATGGAATTCCGATCCTGGCAGTAACCAGTACAGCAGGCTTATGTCTGTCAGCATTAATTATCTGCTGGGTTACAGAACAATAAATGTATGTACATGCATAACATCACCCCTTCCTCTGAGGAGGATGGCCTTGTGAGCTCAATCGAAGATAACAGTACAACTCCTTACCAGAGAGATAAAGCAACGTATTAAGAAATTAACTGAGTACTGTATCGGAACAGTCTAGGGTCCTTGAAACAGTTACAATCACAGAAGGACAGTGTAATTGACAAGGTGCCTTGCAAGGCTGTGTTATTCTCATGGGAAAACATTTTAAAAGCACGACCCCAGCACCCACGTATGTATAGACTATTGTGGACCATAGTGATGGAAATGCCCTGTGACCGACCACGTCAGTAAGGTGGGCAAAAGCTGATTGTAAACACTATATAAAGAAACTGCTTACTGTATAGAGTCAGACAAAACTCTCATACTTGGACTGTATATGATTTAGCCTGCCTGTGTACACTACTAAAACTTTCTGAACCCTAGCCTCCTGTGTTATTGACTGTCACTTAGAAAAGCCTACTGATAACTACAGTCTGGTTTTAACAACTTATTTGACATTGTGATCCTTGTAATCCGAATTCCTTGGTAAGCTACAGGTCAGAGTGCATGGCTGGTTAGACATCTACGCAGGAGAATTTGCCTAAATGGTTCTTCTTGAATGAAAAGACCTCCGACTGAATTGTTGTGTGTAAAGAGGCTGTTTACTGTCTGATCTGTGGCTGAAAAGCGGAAAACTGGATCCCAAGAAGAAATCGTGCAGCCTTAAACAGGAGGCTCAGGTAAGGAGTGTTTGCCTCTTTGTCTCTATTGTAGATCAGGGACCAGACTACATTGTGTTTCTGTTAACAGTTGTGATAGCGGTCAAGACCTATCCATATACTGTTAAATCTGAACATAGGTCAGGAACACACAGCAGAGTAAATAGTCATTGTAGACACTACAGTGGATACAGGGAAGGAGACACCATGTGGTATGAGAGAAGGTGCGTAGCAGTCGTGTAGAGGATATGGGAGATTATTGAAGAAACAGATCATGTGATCCGCGTTTGACAGGTGACGTGAAGTATATGCAATCGCAGAGAGCACATAATGTGAGTTATCCAGCAAAATGGGGTAATAAATACGACATTGATGGTATATTACACAAAATATCGTTACTGAAACATTGTAATCCCTGAAAATGTGATGCACATGTTCTACGGTAAACACCTGTTCCACCCTGAGAGGGACAGTCCCTCTTTGGCCAGTTGTGTCCTGCAAACAAACCGAACAAATGGCAAATGTCCTGATATCTCAGGACAAACATTTCCCAGATATATTTCAAAATGGTAGCATAAAACAGTAATTTTGTATCTGGAACAACAAAATATCATAATAAACAGAATAAGCAACCGAAATGCTACAACAATTGGTCGCTCTCCTGGCAAAAAGTGAAATCCTGTCCTATGTACTGGCCATGGGTATGCTTTTTCCTGGAAAATTACAAGTTCCGAACACTAATGTCCCACATTGTGCATTTGAAAAGGTGGCAGCCCTAAGATGTGCAGGCGACAAAACAGCGACAATTGGGTATCCGTCATGCACATAGGTGGATTGAGGTAGTGAACTGAAGGAACA
>NC_056745.1:1526179873-1526235044 GCF_019279795.1 Protopterus annectens | reverse complement strand
CTTTTCAAAGGGGGCCCGTTGTGCATTCAGATGTGTAACATAGCTGTTATATTCCTGTACACAACGGATGCAAGGATGCATCAGCTGCTGCTAGTGTTTCCCACGCGGCTTGTTGTGGGTATGCCGCTGTCATTGACTGCCTGTATGTTTTTGCTACGGTTTTAGCTGTTATCCTTTTGATATGTGCGATGGGGTATATCTGCGGATGTGGGTGACGGTACGGGTGTGGGTCTTGCATTTATACATACAAGATATGCTTGTGTGTGTGCTCCATCCCTGCTTTGGGAGCTGCAGGTTACCTGTCTGTTGTTCTGGGAATGTTTGTTTTGTTGATGTCGTGTGGTGTCGGTATCGCCTGCATGTGTGCTTCCTGCACGTATTCCTCCTTCACATCGGTTATATATCTGCGGATGTTCGTCCGTGCCTACTATCCATTGGCATTTTGTCACTGATAGTTACGGTGATTGTGGTCCTATACTTGGGACGGCCTGTATGCGACCGGTAGCCTCCTATTCGTGTGCCGCTTGCTTACTTAACGGTCGTGGAACACACAGCGGTATTTACGGGACCGTAAGTGTTCACGATCGCCGTACATGCCTGATGCTGTGTAACGTTGCCGACGTATCGTGTTGAGTCTACCTTATGGCCGCCATACATACGGTCATGGTTTGTACATGTGTCCTTTGCATCTCCTGTTGGCTATGGCCCTGTGGTACATTCTGGGACATTTCCGCTTTGCATCGTTTTACGTCACCACGTGCATAGCCACTGAGGAGATGTCAGTACTACTTTGTGGGTACTGCTGTACATACGCCTTTGGTTCCTGTACTGTATGCCTCGCGTGTTATTACACTCCGCCTGTGACATGTCATCTACATACACATTTTACAGTGGCACACACATTACACACACACAGCGGAACACACGACAACCTCACCTCACACATACACATATTGCCGCCATGGCTCTCAACCTTCTATTTCCAAAATGAGGAACACACACATTAGTAATGTGGAACAAATGGGCATAATGTGGAACACATAGTAATGGCATAGTAACAACTTCAGCTAAGTAGGTCATAGGATGATTAAAATATGCTGATTTACTTACAGTGAAGAACCTTTAATGAATTACTATGATTAATTTCTATTTACCAGGATGTCATTTAAATACATTCCTAACAATGGATGTTTGACAGACATTTTCAATGTGGAACTTTGAGGAACTGCGAGGAACATGAACTGTTTTACACCCCAAATGAGGTAATGCCTCATAATGAAATACACTCCACTGGTATGCTTGCAGCTTCGCACCGACGGTTGAACACAATACCTACGCTGGCGCGCCGCCGGCGGCGTGTATCTCCGCACTCATATCCTATGGATATGACACACACATATCCCGTTACTGTACCGTGGACTGGTGATCATCCCGACACGCGGATATGTATTGATGCAGGTTGACATTTCCATGGCTGGCGTTACCTGCTCTGCCCACCCTCCCGGATGATCGGGTTGTCGGTCACTATGTTTACTATGTGGAGATTTCGCGTCTTACTTATCTGTGAACTTGCATCCCTGGGTTCCATATTACCCTGTTGTACTTTATATCTGTGTATGCGTACATATATTTCTACATGTGTACTGATATCTATTTCCGCATCTGTGTATGCACATAAGTACATATGTGGTCGACTTGCGGCGATAGTGGCAGCATACGCCGTGTGCTGTAGAACCGGCGTGCGGTGAGGTGTTGGCGTTCCATGCTCTGCTGGCTATTGGGTGTGCAGTGTTTGGGCGGTGCCTTTGTTGAAGTCACACATAGGTCCGGCCATACGGTACACATTACGGCCGGACATGTTTGTGTGGCGTCCATTTCACTGTGTGTGCAGGTAAGGAGGTGTCAGTCCATGGGGCCTACACTGTCAATGTATGTGCTATGCGTTCCCTCTTTGCCAGGGCATAGGCATATTGGGTACGCCTCCGTCTACCTACTGGGGCTGGCACAGCATGTTCATGGTGCTGAACGCCCTGTGCCTGTGCTTGCCTTGGCAGTTGTGGCGGGCTTGGTGGCCCTACACCATTATGTCCCTGCAGCAGCTGTTTCCGCAGAATCATATTGTGTAGCATACAACATACTATGAATATGTGGGCACATGTGCCTGGAGAGTACTGCAAGGCTCCAACGGATGTATCCAAGCACCGGAACCATGATTTCAAAATCCCAAACACACGCTCTATGATTATTCTGGTTTGTGCGTGTGCCTCATTATGGCGTTCTTGCATGTGTGTGTGTGTGCATTTCTGATGGGTGTCATCAGCCATGGCTCCAGTGCATAGCCAGCATCCCCCACAAGGTGACCTTGTGTGATGTCCCCCCTGGCGAATACCTGATACAGCTGTGAGGCATGCCAGATATGGGAGTCGTGGAAGCTTCCAGGGCTGCCAGCACACACATCCATGATAATGCCCTGCGCATTGCACACGACCTGGCAATTGATGGAGGGGTATCTCTTGCGGTTTATGTAGCGCGTACCCTGCTCCCCGGGCGGTGACTTGATTTCTATGTGCGTACAGTCGATCGCACCCAGTACCTCCGGGTATTGTGCCACACGGTGGAAGCGGCGCATATTGCTAGCCAACTCCTCCTGAGATCTGGGGAAGTTTATATACTCATGGGCATGTCGTAACATGGCATCCAGGAACTGGTGTAGTACCCTGGATGCTGATGCCTGTGAGATACCCATTATATCCCCGGTTGGCCTTTGAAAGGTACCTGTAGCCAGTATTCGCAAGCTCACACATACCTTTGTGTCCACTGGGATGGGCTCCCCTCTGTTGTCTCTTGTTCTCAGGCGTGGCCGGCACAGCTCCACTATTTGCTGTAACGTGTCCCTGTCCACCCTGTAGCGCTCTACTATCTCCAGGTCTTGCAGCCCCTGGTAGGTCACCCTTGGTCTGAACACTCTCCTTCTCCTGTGAGGCCTACGGTAGTTGTCGGCACCGCCCTCCGCAACTCCGTCTGTCTCTGCCACATACCTATGCATCACCCCCGCGGCGGCACCCACCATATACATATTAAAAGTTCCCGTGTGTTTACACCCTACGGTGCGGCGTTTGGGAAATCGCTGTGTGTTGTGTGCATTCACACTTTATACTGTTGTGCTGTATACCCGGTGATGTCATTGGGTGTGTCTGTGCAGCCGTATCCATGGATTATTTTCGGTGTTTTACGGTTGCAACTGCAACGGTATTGCCTTTAGTGTTACATTACAGTTGCCTGCATTGGCTTAGCTTTGCATCTTACATTACTGCATCCTGCAGGCACATGGCATATGATGCATTTTATCTGCAGCCGCAGTTATGCTACCTCTGTACTTGGCTGTGCTATTTCGGTTCTTTGTTCTTTGCATTTCTACTATATCCCCTACTATCTTTGCATTCATATGCCTCCCCTTTCCCGTTATGCAGGAGTCTGCATACAGAGTTGTTGGCTGCCGCCGTTTGCCCTTCCTGGATTGATTGGTGTTGATTGCTCATTGCGGCTCCAATTACACTGCTTCCGCATTTCCTCATATTCTCCGCATTACCTTCCTATATCCGTGGCTGTTGACGGGGAGGCCGTCACATGACTGTGTTGGGGAACATAGTCATCCTCGTGCACATGCATCTGTGCGCATTATGTACTCTCAGCGCATCTATTTCCTCACACGCCGGTTCTGCTGCTGTGATGTGCATTGTACAGCCCAGGTTTGCTGGCCTCCAATATGCTTCCTCCTACAGTGGCACACCCCTCTGTGATTGACATGTATCTCGTGTAGGCCACTCCTCGGTGTAGTACCGCTACCGCTTGCTCCATCCTTACACTGGCGCCAGCTTTGCGATTCACTATTATCTGCCTCATTTGCATGGCATTGACTGCTAATACATGGTTACGGCGCCGAACACTGCCACCACTCCTTGACAACCCTTGCGCTGGGGTTGGGCTTTCCATACATACTATGGTGTGTGGTGGCTGTACAGCTGATGTGTATTATACAGCTCTTTTAGGACATTGTCATATTATTTCATTGCTTTGCACCTTCTGTACACATATCCGGGGGTTCTGCTATGGTTTCTATGTACATGACATTTTTGTCATTATTTACAGTTTGTGCATGTTTTCTTTGGACATTCTCGGTGCCTTTCGCCTTTGGCATATTGCACCTGTATGATACCTGACGCTGACAGCCTTCCGTTACTCCTTGGTCATGTTTGGGTAAATGTAAACCGTTTTTTTCGGTTTACATTGCCGTGCCCTTACGCTACGCATGCCCCACTTCGTGAATCGCTATTTGCCTTCATTTGCATGGTGCAATGCCGCACACAGTGTGATTAGCATACCTACGCCGGGGGCGGCGCAGGTCCGGCGCACGCCGGTAGTGCACGTGGGATTGCTTCATACCTGAATCGCTCGGTGGCCATATTTGGCTTTATAACGCTGACACTATGCTGGCGCCTGGCGCAAGGTTCATGAATCCCGGGGTATAATTTTTAAGAAAACAGTTTTAAGACAACACTTGAGATATACAATTTCAGGACCTAAAGATGTTCTCCATACAATTGTCATTTCTTTACAGTTTTATAAGCTTGTTTTCTTTAAGCTTCTTACAATGGGTTAATTCTAGGGACAATATCTTTATCACTTTTATTTGTTAAAAACCTGCATGGAACAAATGTAATGCTGTTATGTATCCAATGCTAAAATTAAAAATGATAAATGTTTTGCATCAAAAAGTAATCCCATCTTCTAAAAGACAGATAATGTTGTTCAGAAACCACCCACATGGCTTTCCCAGAGCTGAGACAAACACAAGGGAAGGCGCTCATTCAGTACATGCCCATGTTTTTTTATTATAAAAATGATCCACTTCTTTTTTTTTTCCAAACACCTTTATTGAATTATTACTTGTGACATAGGCACATTTACATTCATATGCAAGTAATCAAACTATATTAACATAAAAAAAATATATATAAATATATATATATATATATATATATATATATATATATATATATATATATATATTTCACATATGTTACTATATATTATATAACCTAAACAATATTGCATAAATTCAATTCCTTTATTAACGAACTGGCTCCCCACTTAAGCTCCATGTTCAATAATAGCCTTGCATCAGGCTTTGTGCCCACTGAATGGTGCACAGCAACAGTTATCCCACTCCACAAAGGGGGAGCCACCACTGATCCCGGGAACTATCGACCTATTAACCTGACGAGCCTGGTCTGCAAGGCCATGGAACATATCATCATGGAACTCATAAACAAAGACAATGGTAAGGTAACCTCCAAACTCTGAATCCCATCCAGTACGGGTTTGTGAAAGGCAGATCATGCTTCCTGAACCTGATCGACTTCTTTGAGGCAGTCACCAAAGCTGTGGATGAGGGTAAGGTGGTTCACACAGCCTATCTTGACCTCGCCAAGGCTTTCGACACCATCCCCCATTCTGGAATTATAGCTAAACTCACTAAACTAGGTATAAATCCCTATGTCACAAGATGGATTGCCAACTGGCTCACTGACAGAACCCACACTGTAAAAGTTGCAGACTCCAAATCTGACCTCAAAGCAGTGACAAGTGGAGTACCACAGGCTTATGTCCTGTGACTTCTCCTGTTTGGTATCTACTTCTCTGAATTACAGGCTAACACAGAAGGCCTCTGGCTAACGAAGTTCGCAGATGACTGCAAACTAGGAGCTATAGTTAAGTCCCCAAATGATGTGGACATCCTACAGAAGGGCCTCACTGAGACATATGCCTGGTGTCAGAGCCATGGCCTCAAGCTCAATGCCAAAAAGAGCAGTGCCATCTCCTTTGGTAAAAACTCTGCACCCATGAACTACCACATAGGCAGCAATCTACTTAACATTGAATGTATGATGAGACCTTGCGACCCAGGTGGACAGTAGTCTCTCCTTTGATAGTCACATCACCACAGTAGTCAGGAAGTCATTCTACGTGGCACACCTCATCATAAAAGGGTTCTCATCAAGGAAAAAAGAGTTCATTGTTCCCCTCTACTCGTCACTCATTAGACCCATTATAGAGTACAACGCCCCTTTTGGAATGTACCTCATGAGACATCTGCAGCAGCTGGAAAGGCCACAGAAGTACCTCACAAAGAGGATTACTGGCCTCAAACAAATGCCCTACACTGACCGCCTCAAAAATCTCCAGCTTTACTCCATAGCATATCGCCTACTCTGAGGTGATCTCTGCCTAACATATAAAGCTATGTCAAACCCAGGGCTTTTGGACATGTTACACCTAAAGAAATCCCAATCCCTCTGAGCTACACATTCTAGGGACCTAAACCTTGTCACCACAATAAACAGGACACGCTGGAGGGATAGATTCTTGTCCCAGAGACTTCCTATACTCTGGAACAAGCTACCCATCTATGTCAAGCAAAGTTGTTCATTAGCACTCTTCAAGAAAAATCTTGATGAGTGGATGGGAAATAGGAAATACACCTCGGGGATCACTTCTGTGTCTCTGCTGGACAGTGGCACAGGAAAATAACTTTCTTGGGTGGTGTAAGCTATGGAACCTTGCAAGCTAGGCTGACATAGGCACTTGGGCCTATAGCCTAGTACCTACCTATGAACCTATGAACCTATAAAACATCACTTACTATATAGGCAATCATACATTTACATAAATGAAAACAAACCACCCTGATACAACCCTAGTCACAAGCATTTTGCATCACAACCTATACTGACATACTCCCAGTTGCAAATATTATGCATCACTTATAATCTACCCAGTCTTTCTCACTCAAACATTACATAGCTCATATGAGTCCTGCCACCTCTTAGACCTCATTCCTCCTTTGTTTGTATTGTTCCTGCAATTCCCATTTTTTCCTGTCTAGTTTGCTCCTACACTTTTCTAAATATCTTGTTTCCAGGTGTTTTATCTCTGTTACCATATTCACTGCTTCCAGTATAGCTGGTTTAGATTTTAATTTCCATTTTCTAGTAATTGCTTTTTTGGCAGCCACCATTATTAGGCACAGCATGGCTTTACCTTGTCTAGCTGGTAATTCTGATTCTGTATCATAGCTCAGAAAAATCATCTCCCTTGTTAGACCAATCTGCCCACCCAGCATTTCCAACAGTGCATCTTGTAGAGAATCCTTAAGGTCCACCAACTCACTCAACTTTCAGAAAATATGTTCCCAATTACGTCTTTTTTCCCCTTCACACCTCCAACATTTACTGTCTGCCTGAGGAAAAATTCCCTGGTGTGTACTTGGGGTATAAAAATATCTATGTAAATATTTCCAGGCAAATATCCTAAATCTTCTAGATTTTGTTGCATATTTGGGAGCCACACATATACCTTCCCATTGTTGATTTGTGAACTGCGTATACTATCTCTCTCTTCCCAATACTTTGTAACCTCCTCAGATTGATTTTTAGCTATCATGCAATATTTTATATGCTCTATTAATTATTCATTTTTAATGGCCGCTTCTAATCTAGATGCTCTTAAAAACTTTACCAGTGTTGGTCTTTCATTTAGGACACTCCTATTTCTTTCCCTTTGCCTATACTCTGATATCAGTTCTCTTGGCTGTAACTCAGAAAGCACTCATCTGCTTAAATCAAAAAAGGACTGAACTTCATTGAATCATTTCTTGTCTCATCCTTTGCACTGTACAACTGGATTAGATCTGTATTGTGGTAATTAATGCTTGCCACCTTAGAGCCTGAAGAGAAAGAACCATTGACTTCACATAGTCAAATCCCTCAGTCTGATTAAAATCTTGATTACCAGGCATTTCCACAGATACAGACCTGATATTGAACCTAAGATTGCATTGACTCCTTCTTAAGCATGGAGGTTACGGGAGGTCTTTTTATACGTTTTCTCCCCAGGCTGGTTTTTGGTCAGGGAGGCTGTCAATACATCTTGGTGCACTTTTGTTTTTGTGGTCATGGCTATTTTTTGTTCACGGGTCATACAAAAAAAGTGGAATCTTGATATCTGCTATACATGAATTAGAATTTGGCAGGTCCTTTTATAATATATCTAACATTAACTGCAAAAACTACATAACAGCACACGTCTGAAAGTTTTCCTCAATGATGAATTGTATGTTATGTTATCAGGAAAAAAAAAAGAAAAAGAATGTTAGTAAATGTAAATATGTTTTGTAGCCATGGATAAGAGATCTATAAACAATGACTGCACAATATTACCACAATGTCACATAAAACATTTGACCAAAAAAATATAATCTGAATCCTTTTTTCATCCTTGGCGGATAAGAGATTTTCTTTATTATACTGAACGTCAGTTTACTGATTTAGTGGGGTACTATTTTTTTTTTTTTTTTGCTTCATTTGTTGATTTTGCACTTTAAATAATTTTAAAGGTCCTTGAAATTGCCTAGGCCAGATACTTTGTTCAGGCTGTTTTATGGTAACATTATACTCTCAAGCAAGTGTTTGTGAGTTTTGTACATTAAGAGGACTGGGATAGTTCATCCAGTGGCAGTAGGTAGTGGTCTGGCCTATCTGAGATGGGAAACACAAAAAATGACTGAAAGCCAGGGACTTATTTTATTGTTGTTGAATTGTACTTGAAGGCCCTTTTTACTGTGCTTTTATATTAGGAGATCTAGGATTATCCATCTTGTGGCAGAAGGTGTTTGCCTGGTGTCTCTGAGTTGGGAAGCGCTGCAAGAGAGCTGAAAGTGTAGTCTTTTTTTTTTTGCCCAGAGGGCACGGGAGTCAGTTTGCAGCTTTTTTCTGTTTGCTATAAATTAAGGCATGGAGCTGTTAATTGAGCAGCAGTGATTGGCAGTGCCATCTACAGAAGCAAATGTTTAGATGTAATATTTGCCTATAAAACTATATTAGGACTGTAACCCGTAACACAATGAAGCATTTCACAGAGTTAAGCTTAGAGTAGCAAGCTTCTGTGCGATGAACGGCACTAATATCATATATTAGCAGTGCATAATGTCTGCCCTGAACCCTAGAAACCACCCAAAGATACCTCTGTAAAACCCAGTCCTTTAACCATAATAGAATACCCTAATACAGGTCTGTACAACATGAATATGCAATTTCCAAATGTCTCTGTGGACATCTTAGTTGGTGTGAGCATCCTGAGACAATTGTCTCATGCTCTCAGATAACAATTTAATCCTTAAAGAAACTAACACAGTATGCACTATCCTTAGCCATCTCTAAAACATACCCCAAAAGCAACAATAAACACTAAACATAAGCCTACACCTAATGGTCCCCCAAGATTGAACCCCATAAGACAAGCAAACACTTTAACTAGGACTTTTGTCATAGGGGAATCCACTGTATGACACACGCATTGCACAATCACCAGGCTAGACAAGGAGAAGATAATGGTCACCTCCTTATGTGAAGTCAGGATCCGCAATGTCACGCATGAACTCAAGTCACTGCACCACAGGTATAAATATGATTCCTTGAAGGCTTTGTTAGCTGAGATGTTAGAGATACTAAAATATTCTTCTTTGGATACTGGCTGGTTATTTTTTTCATTCTGGTTTATCTTGGTTGGAGTGGTTGTGCTTCATAAATATGATTTTATCATAGTCCATGTGGGTGTGAATGACCTGAGATGTGCTTCATTGGACTATGTGAAAAGAAACATTATGGATCTCTCTGAATATGTGTCACAGACAGGTATGTGTCTTGCATTGAACAGTATTCTGCCTTCACCAAGGATGATGCCACAGTATGAATAAAATATGATTGATTTTAACAAATTGCTTAGTTTCTAGTGTTGTTTCATGGTAATTCAATATTTGTCAGCATAGGAGTTTGTCAAGGATGGTCGGCACTTGTTCACCCCAGGCAACTAAAACTTTATCCACACCCTCTCAGACTCATTTTAGGCAATGCTAAAATGGCAAACCTTCCAACACAGCAAAAAAAAAAAAAAAAAAAAAAACCCTCAAAGTAACCTTTACTGTTGTTCAGTGCTGAGAACCTCAACATGAAACTTCACACCCTAAAACATCTCCTCACTCTGGAGAATATAGTCATCTGTGACATTACCAAGACTTGGTTTAAAGCCTCAAAAAGTACTCTAGCAGTGCAAGGCTACAATGTCTTCTACACATTTAGACCAACAGCAGCACATACAGGGTTTAAAGGTGGAGGTATCTTGATCTGCATCAGCAAAAAATATATACCTCCAGTTAGTTAAACAGGATGATGCTTTGGAGTTCATCCATCTACAAGTCACTATAGATAAAGTCCCAGCTGTAGGTCACCATCTATACTTCAGGAATCTTCTAACTTGTAGCTAAATCTACCAGAGATACTCACCATTCAACCAAGCACCCTAATCCTGTGGGACTTTAATTAGCACTCTATAGACTGGGAAATATGCACTGCCTCAAACTTACATGCACAATGTTTCCTATACTTTATTAATGTAAATACCCTAGACCAGATAGTGTGAACTCCAACCAGAGGTTCAAACAATCTGGACCTAGTACTCATCAACAAGGGGAAAGCTGTACCCCCCTCCCATGTCATGTCCTCACTGGTGAGATTAGATCACAAAGATGTCTCCCTTGAAATAAATCAACTTGGAATAGCCAACTAAACCTGTAACAGTTTCTAACTATTCTAAAGCAAATTGCATCCTACCAAGTGACAATTTGTCAAATTCATTGCCACCCTGAACTCCAAGATCACAGTAACCTATGCAGAATTATTCACAGAAAGCCTGTACAAAACATGTGAATGGTTGCACAGAGCCTGCTGCAGTTAGCAGAAGTAAACCCATAGCAAACAGCAAAATCAAACCACATTGGGGGAATCCCAACCTTGGCTCAGTATGCAACAAAAGTCAAAAATTCATAGCCAAATTAAGAAACAGCTATTATCATAAAAAACAAGAGCTCACTGATTTAATGAAATAAAAAATAAGAGTTAAGTCCAACAAGTCCAACTATGAGGTCAGAATAGCCTGTCAGGCTAAGAATAACCACAAGGCCTTCTTCAGCTGTGTTTAAAACCTTAAAGGTAACACACAACAGTGAGCTCAGTTGGTGGCAAATGGCATCACCTTCACTGAGCAGAGAGACACAGAGAATATGCTGACTGATTAATTCAGCTCAAACATCTCCCCCACTCCATCTCTGGTACATCTTCTGAAATCACTTCTATCACCTCCCTCCCAAATGTTAGCAGAGAGCAGGTCTTGGTGTTGCTTGCCAAAGCGAAAAACACTGCCATAATGGCCCTTACAATATTCCAGTTGCTTCTTAAATACCATAACACATGACATTATAGGACTACTTCATGCACTTTTCAACTACAGTACTGAATGAATGGAGGACTGCAATAGTTATCCTTCTTCACAAGAGTGGTCCATCAACTGAAGCCAGTTAATACAGATTCATCAGTCGGACAAGTCTGATATGCAAAGCCATGGGACAAATTATCATGGAAGTGATCAACAAGGACATTGATAACCTACAGATGCTGGACCCATCCGAGTTTGACTTTGTCAAGGGAAGGTGTTGCCTACTTAACCTGGTAAACCTCTTCAAGAGGGCCACCAAGACAATGGATGAGGAGAAGTCGATGCATACTGTGTTATTTGACCGGCTAAGGAATTTGTTATGATCCCCCCACTCAGCTATCATTGAAAAACTCACTGAAATAGGTATAAATCCCTACATAATTCACTAGAATGCTAGTTGGCTCTCAGATAGTACCCAAGAAGTCAGGATTAGTGAGATCACCTCCACCAAGGGATTGGTCACTAGTAGACTACCTCAGGGATCCATGCTAGGCCCAATCCTGCTTGGCATCTACTTCTCAAAAGTCAAAGCTTCAAAGCTAATGTCAAGAGCTTTGGGATCACCATGTTTACAGATGTCTGTAAATTGGGAGCGATCATAGACCCCTTCCCCCATGACACTAACATCCTGCGAGAGAGTCTAACACAGACAAATGATTTCTGCCAAAGTCATGATTTAAAACTCAATGCAAAGAAGTGCATTATATTGTCCTTTAGGAAAACATCTACACAGGTCAATTGCTCCTTTGATAAAACACTCCTAAGTGTTGACCCAGTAGTTAGGGATCTGGAAACATATGTAGACAGTGACATGGCCTTTGACCAATGTGTAGCCAAGATAGTAAGAAAGCCATTCTGTGTTGCCCCACCTAAGTAAGGGTATGGCATCCAGGTCCAAAGAATTTATAGCACCACTTTACTCTTTCCTTATCAGACCCATCATTGACTGTATTAGCCCCTTTGGCATGTACCTAACCTGGCATTAGCAACAGTTGGAACACCCAAAGGCATCCTCACCAGAAGAATCCAGGGTAGTAACACACTGTCCTAAACAGGTTACCTTAAGATCATAACTCTATGCTAATCTCCTACAGGTTAGTGAAAGGCAATCGATGCCTGGCCTATAAAACATCCTCAGAGCCGGCCCTGATGGATCCTTTGCACATCTGCAAAACAAACAGCACTGGAACCACTAGATCTAAGGATTTGAAATTTGCTTGTGACATAAATAGAACATAATGGCAAGAGTAATATGAGTTTCCATGGATCCCCATGCTATGGAATAGGCTCCCTATCCATGTGAAGCAAAATTCATCCCTGGCACTATTCAAAAGTAACCTTGAGCATTGGATGGAAAATTGAACATTAACACCCAGTCTGGCCCCTATGTCTCTAATGGACAGAGGTAGAGAGTGAGTAAAATATTATCTAACTAACATACCCACCCCACAAACTCCTTAGCCACCTTCACACTAATATACCCCTGCTACCCAAGGTGCATGGGGACTCAACTGGGTTGGGTTGCAAGACTATACTAAAAAAGGCACTAGTGGTGATTAGTATATGCATATGAACCTATGAACAGAAAGTGTGGTATAACACACACACTATTTCATATTAATAATTCATTACGGTAAGCAGACAGTTAAAAAATATTGGTCATGTATGTCCCTAATTGACCTGCTATTATGCAACTATCACTACTGTCACAATATGAATATAACCCTAAAATTTTAGTCAACACTTAAAAAAGCAGTAAAAAAAAAAAAATATATATATATATATATATATACATGTATGTATGTATATATATATATATATATATATATATATATATATATATATATATATATATATATATATATATATATATGTATGTATGCATTCTGGTGAATACATGTGTACTTTCCTTGTACTGATTCCTTGCAATCATGATAAGAGCACTGAAAGACAAAAGACAGAGAATATCTGATTATATTAATGCCATCCTCAAAAGAAATAACTAGTACAGATCTATTTGTTTAGTGTATGTCTACTTATGTCCTTGTTTCTGAGATCCTTTTCAAAATTTCCACTAAGGGGCTTTTTTTTGATAATTTGGAAGTGAAATCCATAGAAAATGCAGAGACACAACAAAGCATCATCACCAGGGGGAATTAATCTTCCTTTAGGCATATAACGGCTGTCTCCTGTGGATTGAAAGTCTTGTGAGTACTGCTAAGGAGCAATATAGTCTTTCATGTATGCTGAATTTCTCGTGGGACCTACAATAAAGCCTTCAGTACTGACAAAGAAACGACAAACATGTTCCAAAAGTTTATCTTAATGTCTCCATTCTCTACAAATAGGCATCTTTTTAATGCATAATACACTCCATTTTGTAAAACTTGCACTGTATTAAATGACACAAGAGTTAAACCCCTTAAGTAAGCAGACATGTACAAGCCATTTTTGGAGATGCATTTATCCAATTTTTATTGTATATTCCAAGTCTGAGCTGTTAACTGAATCAGGACAAATCTTAGCAGAATCATGGATAAATCCAGAAATAATCAATGATTATTAGGGACGTGTTTTTATTTATGTTTTTATTCTCTACTATCATACTTTTGAAATGGCATGTTTACGAGAGGAATACTTACACTGGCGTATTATTAAAGAGCCCATTACATGTGAATTCAGTACTGGAATTTATTTACACTTTTCAAAATAGTTCACAATAGATTATTTTTGCAATAAATATCTAAAATTGCTAACTAGACATTGATCCATTACAAGGGTGCATATTTCAAAAATGTAGTTTGAAGGCAGTGATGCAGTTTCAGTTTATTTCTTACAGTCACGGCTAGAAGAAGTTGTTGCACTTCAGAAGGTGAAGCATTTGAATAAAAAAAAAATGAAAATGTAGGGGAATTAACTGATTTGCTAAAATAACTTTCCAGATCAGTACAAATATTAATAATACTCTCTAATGTGCTATCTTTAAGTACAGCTCACTAATACGATTTGCAGTGTCATTACTTACAAGTTGTTCTATTCCATTAGGCTTGAAATGAGATGGTAAAGCTTAATTAAAATTACCACTAAGTGTATTTAACAGTTTTCAATATAGTCTAGAATCATATTTCTAAAAACTACTGAGCATAATTTGGTAATCCATTTTCTATTTGACTTTGCATAAGTAAATACTGTAAAAAACTTTAAATGCATTGCAATCAGAAAAAAATACCAATATGTTCTTTTTTCACATTCAAACTCTTTAAATTTTAATAATAAAAAAATCTATATTCATTTTCCATCCCTATGTTTTAATGTATTTTTCTTTAAAAAATCTCATTGCATAATGCATTTATACATAGTACAAAATATACAGTTTTTTTTTCAGTTTGTTAATGTTTTTAAGCAGAAGAGGATTCCTTGCACATATGATACTTGGCTTAAATGAGGATTTAGCAAAGTAAAAACATGATTTACAGGGAAGCAATTACTCAGGAAGCAGAGTCACAATGCTGTGCTCTTTGGAAAAAGAAAAGGCAATTGTCAAGAAAGATTAAATGTGGGTTATTTTGCCAAATAAGAAAGTGAAAGTGGAACATTACATATCTATCTGGTAATATTGTCAGACTGTCACCTCTTAACTGGTGTCTATAGTGATAAACTCTTTCAAAACTGAATTGAAAAATATGAACAAACCATTAAATAAGCTTGCATGGCTATATACACAACAGCCATCTTATGCACATATTTTAACTTCTTAGCTAAGTTATAGTTTTATAATATATTCACATGAAATCAAAGATTAATAACAGTACAACATAAATCTGTTACTGTACTAAGGTCAAGATCTAGGAGCATTAGATTTTCATGAGTTATGCCTTAGTTTTTGTTTGTGTGTGTGTGTGTGTGTGTGTGCATGTGTGTGTGTGTGTGTGTGTGTGTGTGTGTGTGTGTGTGTCTCACTATGATGGATAGTGTTATTACCCAGAGTTGACTATGTAAGTCATAAAGCTGTCGAGAGTATAGACTTTAATCACTAGTTTTCTATCCAAAGAATCAATAATGTTGGTTTGTCAGTCAAACTGAATTTTGAAACAGTTTAGGAAATTACACATTATGAAATCTATTCCACCATCAGGTTTTGATGTTCCTACCTGGATCCATGCGCAACACTACCTGTACAGTAATTCATCATGCTATACTCTGTAAATATCACTATAAATTCTTCACTAATTGTACATGGCTACGATTTACAAAGAAAATGAAGATGACCATTTGAATGCTTACTATGTATGTTACTGTTGATTGAAACCTAAACATTTGGTAAGAAGACCATGTCCTGAATTCATGAATGCCTTCTCTTTGTACTAAGACAGTGTTCACAATGACCAGTGATGATCAGGGTGCTTGAGATTCAGGAAGCAGCAATACATATTGCATCTGTCTGCAAAACAAGGGTTCTTAACAGAATATGCTAATGACTATATAATCAGCTCTGCTGTATGCTAATGAAGCAAAAAAAAAAAAAAACATAGTGAAGAGATTCAAAACTGTAACCACAAACATGCCACACTCTCTTTTGCTTTGAACTCCAACATATGCTAGAATACAGCAACAGGAAAACTTTAAAAAATGTTAGGGGTTGCTGCAGCCATTGTATACCTATATCTGCCACAGACTGTCATAATAGATGGAGTTGCTGCTGCCAGATGTCAACCTAGAAGGCATAGGGTGCTTAGTCCATGTTCAGCCTACCCTTGACTAGTTGAAATTGAAAAACAAGACTGCTTTAGGGTAAACCAGGGACACCATACAAGAAACTGAGAACATCTGCTGGCCCCATTGGAGGCCCCATGGGAATAATGGACAACCCATCCCAATGAATACTAAGGTATGTGTAACTGTGTATTTTAGTTACAGGGACTTTTCATCAACCTACAGGAGATACAGTGGGGGCTTCATAGGCTTCTTCCTCAAGAATGCTACACTACTTTCTCAATGGAGGAGTGAGAGGGGCATATCTGATTTCCATGCACTCTAGAGGAGAGAGCAACCACTGTGCAAAATTTCTATACCACAGCCAGTTTCTCTGATGCATTGATATTGTATTGTATGTACTGATGGTGGGCTACAGACTACACCCAGATTGAAATAAAAGCCCCATCAGATGAAATGAGAAGGAAACTATCTGAACAGAAGAAGACATTACTTAATCAACTGCCAGGTGGTCTGTAATGCAAAAGGTGTCATCTGTAATGTGTATGCAGGCAACACAGGCAATGTGGCAACCCAGGCAATTTCCATGAATCCTATATATGGCACACCTGTGGCCTGTACCTAAGGTTTTCAAGGGATTACTTCCCATTAGGACATCTAATGAGGGATGAGGGCTATACACTAGAACTCTTGCTCATGAATCCAGTGAGAAACCCACACAACTTCACTGAGCAAGGTTACCACTACTGCTACAATTACTATTACCTCTAATACAACTGCTACTACTAGTACACTACAACTACTGCTACTAGTAGCTACTGCTACTGCTACTACTACTGCTACAATTACTGCTACTGCTAGAAATACTGCTACTACTGCTACTGCTACTATTGCTACTGCTGTTGCTACTACTACTGCTACTACTTCAACTACTACTATGACTACTGCTACTGCTACTACTGCTGCTATTGCTACTGCTACTACTATTACTGCTTCTGCTTCTACTGAAGTTAAGCAGACTAAATAAAGTGAAAATTATTATGCATTCAAATGAAAGCACGGCCTTTGACTAAACAAGCATTAGCTGGCACCCTGTCCATTAGACATAGACAGCCCTAAATTATAGATTGTGCAATGGATAAGGCACCACCATCATCATCATTTGCACAGTGTGGGGGGGTCACAGTAGGCAAGTGTGACATAGGAGAATTGCATATGAGTGTGACCACTGAGGTCATAACAATTATTTTCTCTCAGAGTCAGCATCTCAAGATGTGTGCATGAGATTCCATTGTATAAATGATTTGTACTTTGTGTGGGTCTGCAGGGACACAATTACAGCATTTTTACCAGCACTGCACTCTGGCATCCTAGGCAGGTGTGAGCCATCCACGACAGATGATCAAGTTAATTGTGGACACCCCGATCACGTAAACTACCTTTGCCAGGAGTTGCACTGCTAGTTCCATGGTCCTGGCTAAAAGTTTTAGTGCTATCTGAACATGAACAATGTCTGCTGGGTGAGGTGTCATCATGAATATGTCCACCAGTGATGTAGAAGTGGAAGTAGTACCCCTGCAGGGGCAGGATCTGGCATGTCCATGGCTACATCTGCTGATGCCTGACAATGTATGGGCAGACTGGCTTAATGGATGTTGCTCTTCCTACGCTGTATGATCCAGAACAGACACTGCATGCTCTGGTGTATCAGTCATCCTGTCCAAGGAGCCATACACATGGTCTGTGCAGTCTTGTATGTCAGAATGCATGACATGCAATAGTCTGACTATCTCTTCCAAGTGCCTGGTGGAATTTGCCTAAGACTGTGGCAGGCCTGCGAATACATTGGGTGGCAGATTCTGACACATCAACCTCAGGGGGAGGACGGTAAGCATACCTTCTCTGAGCACATCTACTGACACCCCCTTTGTGGTGCTTCACCCTCATGAAGGCTAGGGAAAATTCCACTATTTCTACTGCTGGGGTAACCACACTGTCCCATTCAGCCTGTCCAACTCTCATATAGATCTATGTCATGGATATGCATAAGCATAATGATTATGTCCAAAGGATACCATACCTCCAACATCAGGTGAAGGAAGGTTCACAGTGCCAGTGTCTGGCAATGTTTCACCTGTGAATATATCAAGAAAAACAGAAACATTAAAGAAATAGAAACATAACTAAAATAAAATAAAATAGCTAGGCCAAAGGAAATCAACCACACACTCAAATGCTATAACCTTAGATAGTACTATATATAATTAATACCAAAAACGTAAGCCCATATCATGTACAGGTAGTCATTGTATCTCAATGCCAGATGTACCTAGAGACACATTTTAGTTGACAGAGGTATTATAAGTACACAAATCACCAGAAATTGTAAAGGTGGATTTAATATCTATTTGAATGGCATACCTGGGGCATCAATAGTGGAAATCCTCTGGCTATTCTTTACCTGTGCCCATACATCCACCTCAACACTGTGAAAATCTTCTCAACCGTATGGCTGCCATATAGTTGCATGGAATTCCTCCATCTCAGTGAGCAGTGATGCGGTAGATAACTCACCCCCAGTAGCCCTTTGCTCTTGTGCTGCAACCTTGCCCTGTCTGTAGCCTTTTTAATCATGTTAGTGGACCTATGTTGGGCTATTTGGTAGTCACAGCCCTGACCACCCAAATCATTGATATAATTGACCACCTGCTACCAGAAATGGCCACAGAAGGCTTTATCAGTGGAATGTGTATCTAGGAGCTATGCCCCATGGAGAGAGAAGGCCTATATTATAGCATCATTATCAGCGTCTGAGAAGGGATGTTTCCATGAGGATAACCCCTTCATTTTGAATTTTTTAGCGATATCCCTGTTGTGATAGTTGAAGGCTATTTGCATTAGACAAGGTTAGTACAGACTATTATACTTATGGTCCAATATATATCAGTATGTGTTCATCAATTATTATCATAGAAAACAGTCTAAACAATAAAGCCAGCTTTGGAATATCCCATATGCATTAACCCCCACCCCCCAAAGGATAACAGCTATAAAGAATAGAAAACAGCAAACTATTATATGTACAAAAATGTATAACAACTACTTAGCAGATACAACAGCATAAGAAAAGTGAGAAAAGTGGTTAATGTAACAAAAACCTTTAATAACTCATACAAGTCAAACACATTTCTGAATGAGATCTCTTAATGCATGAATGTTGTTTGTTTCCTGACCCCATGAAATACAAATAAGATAACTTGCAATAGAAAAGGTTATTTTAAAAGCACTGCCAGGTTACACAATACTCATTGTAAATAATTTATCAACATAAGCAATAGCTGTATAGGGGATTTCACATATTAAAATTACCAAAACCGCGATGGAGTGATAGAAGAGGTGAACAGGCAAATCCAAGTGAAATAAATAGTTTAATCAACTCAGACACCATGAAAAACAAAAAAACAAAAAGATTTTGTCCCACTCTGGGGACTTCATCAGAATGCCCTTGTTAAATTTCCACTTCTTTTTATACTACAAATTTCTCCCAATTAAAAAATCATTAAGAACAATCAGGAACAGTAAATTAGCATTTGTTAAAAAATATGTATTTAAAGAGACATACACACTAAATAAACTTAGAGATACATTTTCACACTTCTGATGCTCCTATGTATGTAAGATCCTTCAAACATCAACATTACTAATAAATATAAATAATATAAAAAAAATCTGCAAAAGTTATGTCTCATAAATTATTCCATTAAAACACTTGATAAACAGTTTAAAATTAAGATTAAATACCAGTTTTATATATAACTCCCAGAGCAAATAAAATGTGTATTGAACATATGAAATCTTTGTTGATTTATCAGTTATCATATCTCCATGGTTCTTAACTTGACTGCTGGTTGCAAAATTATACTGTCACTTAATCCAGGGGAAGCTGCAGTCAACCTAAGTTGATGAATTACCTCTTTATATTCTAAATACTTCTCCCAGTTAACCTCCTCCCCTTGGATTCCATTACACTACTTACATAATACCAAACAAAAATCTTCTGCATTTACTACAGTTTTATGTACGTCTAACAAGAGCATTGTTGGCATTCATCCTACTAATATCATAATTATGTTCATATATCCTTTTTTTCAGAGCTCTCTTAGTTTATGTACATAGAACCCACTGAGTCGTGAGCATTTTGCCAAATAAATAATACCTAACATCCCACAATTACCAGTCTTAAAAAATACCTTGAAATTTGAACCATTGCTTAGAGTAATGCTATTTTCTTCTAAAATCCAGGGACACTGTTTACAAGCTCTGCACTTATTAGTTCTCTTTGTAATCGTTCCATCCTCTTTACCATTTGTACCTTCCAATAATTTTTGAAGTTCAACAAGATCTTATTAATAAAAAGGTTCATTGCCCACAATTCTAGCTAAATCATCACTACCCCTCAAAAACTTTCAGTTACCTTTTATAATATTCTTAATATCGCCTGATAACTCATTGTAAGCTATAGCACAGGCCTTTCAAAATAAATACTGTACCCTAGTGCTTGTAGGGGATCATTCCATACCTCTCAGCTGTAGAGATTTTCACAGAATGTCTAGGTTTTTGCCTCATAATACTGGTCCGCTTTTCATAAAATTGTTGTTTTCTGGCAAATTTGTGGCAAATCATTAAAGACTGAAGTTAGGAAATAATGACAGACATTTAAGTTTCAGACTTCATACCATTTAAAAAATCATGGTAATGCAAAGCCTGTTATTCTATCAACTTTCTAAGTTTGTAAGAGCAATATTTAAAAGTTGTCCCTATTTTTGGACCTTTGTCCCACTTTTATTAATGGCTTTGTCCATATTTCTTGCTCTAAGAAGTAATCCATAACCAAATCAATTTCTTCTCCTAAGAGTGGTTTAAATTTCATTCCACATGGGTTACTAACTTCAGTGATGATTTTTTGAACCATAGAATCTGGATATCACCTCTCCATGGATGTCTTCTAAGTATGTTCATCAACCCTTCCAAATAAAATAGATAGGAGGTCGCCCTTACAACCCTTATGCATGGACCCTAACAATATTGTTCTTAAACACAAAGGGGTGCAAACTGGCATAGTGCAAATAAGAATTGCTAAAAGTGGGTTTCCTATAAATTTGTGGTTTAAAACCCACCCTTGTTTGCTCCAATTGTACATCTAAATAGTTAATAGAAGTGTCGTTAAATGCATAAGTACTATTTTAAAAAAGTAATGGAACTATGTGAAAATTCAATAAATTCCTTAATTTATCATCTGGACCAATCCAAAAAATAAATATATCCTTTAAAAATCTCAAGTATAACTTGATACATATAAAATACTTGAGGGAAAAAATCTTATTTTCCTCCCAAGACAGCAACACAGCTTGTGTGTATAAGAGGGCATGTGCTGCCACCATTGCTACTCCCTTCAATTGTTTAAATATTTCTCCCTCAAAATAAATAAAATTGTTATTTAACACTAAATCAACCAAATCCAATATAATTCTAATATTTCAACTGTTAAAATTCACATTCATTTAGTGTGTATATGTGTGTTGGGGGGCTGAAAGACAAGGACAGAACTACTGGGAAATCTCAAGAAATAGGTAATAGGAGCTGGGGATTAATATGCTAATTTATGAATGAGTGGTGTGTGTATTTTTTGTGCATGGAGATTATTTTGTGGCCATTGTTTTAATGAAACTGTCCCTGACTTCATTGGCTATCTTTGAATTTGCGTCATATTTTGTGCAAGCATGTCGCTGGGATTGCAGTCAGCAAATGGGGCACCTGTCTATAACTAAATGCAACTTATGCTCTTGTTTTTTGCTCAATTTCATGTCTTGTTTTACAAGAAAAGTATGCATTTGTATGAAATAAATTTGAATATTTATTTTTTGTCTTCTGTTTTGCTAATTGTGCCCCTGCTTTCACAGAACCCCCCTGATTTTACTTCTAATTTTTGGCCTGGGAAGTAATAGAGGATTGCAGTAACTAAATGCAGGGGGGGGGGGTTGGCTGTAGCTCAAGACAACTTATTCTGCTGCTGTTTGCTCATTTCATTTTTACAGGAGCAGACAGCATTTGTAAAACAAGTCAGAATATTTTTTTCTCTGGCTACTGTTTTGTGTGTACCAAAGTTGAAACTGCCCCAAGTTGCACAGAATATCCATGTCTTTGCTTCACACTTTGGGGCTAGTAAGTAACTGAGGACTGCAGTCACTACATGGGGGCTAGTGGCTGTGGTTGACTTCAACTTCCTCTCTTGTTGTTTGCTCAATTTAACATCTGACTTTATACAATTAGTCTACATTTGTATGAAATAAACCAGAATATTTGTTCTCTGGCAGTACAGAGTGAAGGGATCACTCAGCAACTCAGTCTCTATAGACTCTACTACTTTTGTAATATGCAGTGAACACATTTTTCACATTGGAGGTTCATAGAATCATAGGAGGTTACTAGGCTATTGGCCCTGAGGCCCTTATAGGCCTAGCCAAGAGTTTAGCCCATGTTTAGACAAGTCATGAGCACATAGCCATCAAGCTAGTAGTTTTGCTGTTGAAACAATACTGCTATTCCATTACTAGTTTATGGGGGCATTGTTTTTATAAAATCAGGGACAGCACTAGTGGAGTTCATGGCAAAGCCTAGAGTCCACTCATGTTGTGCTGTCAGATGATTGAATCATACTTAATACTGCTGCTGTTGACCCACTGGAAGATGGGAGCCACATTCCATGCCAGTAGAGGATGGAAACCATAGCTTATGCCATGGGAGGATAGGGGCCATAGCTCATGCTGCTGGAAGAAGTGAGCCATAGCTCATGTCATGGGAGGACAAGGGCCATAGCTCGTGCTGCTGGAGGATGGGAGCCATAGCTAATGGCACTGGAGTATGGGAGCCATAGCTCATGCTGCTGCAGGAAGGAAGCAGAGTTATTGCTGCTGTTGTTCCCGGAGGATGTGAGCTGCACTGAGTATCTGGTGTCATATTATAGGATGGGAATTGCTCTTGGCTACTGCTGCTGATATCCTTGGACTCACATCACTTCATTTACCAGTACAGTTCCCAGCTAAACAAAATGATCCATAGAGAGCTACTACTGCTGCTGTGAAACCTGATGTCATGTGATCCAGTGCCATAATGACTTCTGTTTCTATTCATAGTCTATGCGTGAGTTACAAAACATGAATAAGTAATTCCATTCTCATTACAGTGTTTGCATATTGGCAAAGGTCAGAATCAAATATGACAAGTAATTTCTGTGTTACCATAAAGTGAATACATGATCCACTTTTAACCAGAATATTGGAATGGTTTGTTATTCATTTCAGTGAAAAAAAAAATTGATGCATGTGTATTCCGCCCAGACTATGAACACATTTTGAATAGAATGTATCACCTGCAAATGATATAGTTGGACAAGCAAGTAGTCAAATTATCTGCAAATACTGCAGTTGTTTTTTTTTTTTTTTTCTGGTTTCAGTATTTAACCATTTGGACACTCTTAAGGCAATAGTCTATCGTGTATTCTGCACCTAACAAGAAGCCAAAGATCTGCCACAAAACTATTGCAAATCATGTCAGACAATTCAGATATGAAGGCTTCTATCAAGACAGAGGGAAAGTGTTCTGTTCTGCTTGTAACTGCTTGCCTAGATCACATCATAAAGGATGCCATTATACATCATCTTGTAAGCCAGAAGCACCTGCAAAATAAGAAGAAAGGTAAACAGAATGCACCATGACAAACAACATTGGTCACAAGTTTTAAAGTGGACACAGAAGTAGCAGTGGTCATAAGAGAGATTGTCATGGATATGTTGCAAGCATGGTGGTCTAGAAATATCCCAAATGAAAAACTAGGGAATCCTCAGCTCTGGCAGTGAATGGAAAAGTATATACAGGGGACTGGTGCACTGCCATTATCAGATACTCTGTGTCAGATATACCTTCCAAAGTCACAGGAACACATGGAAACAAACCTTACCTTTCCTATACAAGGAAGCCCACTGGTAGTTGTGTGCATTGAAAGTGCAGATAAAAATGTATGTTGCATTCTAAAGTTTATATTTGCACTCCAGTGAGGGAAGTTATACATGGCCAACTGAACATAGCTCTCAGTTTTGAATCATTCCACTGCAACCCAAGCTGTGGTGAAATCACCGTGAAACTATAGTGTTGACCCACAAAATGTGACTGCCTTCATGAATGTCAGTGCATACTACATGGTTAAAACCTTTAAAGAAGTACTTCACTGAGTGCTAGAAGATTGTGTTATTTATATCCCCTTGCTGCCTTATGTGGTGTCCCTTGTGGGTGACACATGGCTTTACCATTTTAAGACTGTAAATACATTTGAGACATTTGTGAAATAAATGTTTCAGCAGTTTCCAAAATGAAAATGGGAATATTTACCTTTTCTTGAAGACCTTTGGCTCAACAGGCACCTCATTGCATTGACACCCGTGGCAGTACTGACAAGAAGGAATACATGGTTCACAGATGTGCAGTACCATTAACATCTGCAATACCAGTGAGGCTTCTTCCCTGTAGATGACAGTGATGGAATATATTACACTGAGAGCTACCTGGATTTCAATGCCCAGTACCAAAGCTAAAGACATATTCTTTGCATATAGACATGTGCTAAATGATCAGCTTTCAAATAATACTGTCAGCAACATGAAACTGCTAACCATCTTGCTCCGCAGCAGCAGTAGCTGACTGTATGACTGTTCAGAGATAAAGTTTCTTCATTAGGATGTACATAATATACTACATTGTGTTTGACTGACTTGTGAAAGCAAATCTTACATTTGTAGTTACACCGTGAGTATGCATCTTAAATGTTCATATCTACTGGTCTGTGTACAGTTTCTTAAATTGTTTTCTGTTGTTAATCTTTTGCTTTGTAAATATTTTGATTTAGTTATTTTTTCTTGGCTCAGCTACTGTGTGATCGTTATAAGCATTGCTTTGTTAACATGTTTCTTGTTTTATGATATGGTTCTATTTAAAACTGCCTTGCCCTAACACTTTATATATCAATGGTTAATAGGAATGACAAAATGTCTAGGAAAACTTTACATGTAGCTGCTATTGAAAGTAAGAGAAGGAGTACAGGGGCATGATTTCCAGGAGACTGATCACCAGAAAGCCTGATATTCTTCATAGGTGCCAGTTTGGAATTTGTGCTTCTATTTTGCTCCTGGTGAGAAAGGGTGCAGAGTGCATTGATTCTTGACTGTTTCTGATTAGGCATTGCATGTCTGTGTTGGACCTTCCTGATTGGTCTGATTGCTGTTCATGGAATCTATCAGGCAAAGGCTCCAACAAGCTTACATACGTTTGCATCATCTGGGACAAGACTGTGGATCACCAAACGGCCTGTGGCCTCCTTCTCTTCTTGGGACTGGTGCTATTATTTTGGTTGTAGTGAGGGAAGACACAAAGGAGCATTATCCTCCAGCAGTGTGAAGTTGTGGTGACACCCAGACTCCTTCTTTTCAACAGTCTGACAAATCTAATTCTTTCTCTTTGGTAAATACTGCTTGATAACCTGATGTCTGACCTAGCTTTTAATATCTCCTTAAATACTTCATCCATAAATCATCGGGATCTACTTATTAGTTTCTCGTCAAGTGTTTGGCAGTGCCCTGTATAGACACAGACACCCTGACTTGACACTTTTCTTGTAAAAACACTGTTGAAATTTCACCAATATCTATTTGCACACAGGGCAACTAGTTTGCAGTGACAAGTACTGCTCCCAGAGTTGCAAACCACTTACTACTGACATTACTTTATATATTCTCATTGCAACCATGTAATCAACAAAAAAGGGCATGCTGCCATGGATATGAACTTTTCCACTATCTCTGTTACCAGCTTGTATGATATGGGCATCCTGAGGCAATGTAGAAATTGTCTCATGTTTATTGACAACTAACTAATTCTGAAATCAACTGAAAATGTATGTGAGAGATGTTCATAGGTTCATAGGTTGATACTAGGCTATTGGCCCTAGGGCTTATACAAGCCTAGCCATAACAATTCCCTGGCTATTTCTTCTCAAAGTATTTACTTCTCTGGACCCCTGTCTAGCAGGGCAACTGACATGATCCCCAGGGTGAATTTCCTATCTCCCATCCAATCATCAAGGTTCCTTTTAAAGAGGGCCAAAAAGATGCTCTGCTTGACATGTATGGGCAGTCTATTCCAGAGTCTGAGGAGTCTCTGGGTCAGGAACCTATCCCTCCAGCATGTTTTGTTCATTGTGATGACAAGGTTTAGATCCCTGGAGCATGTGTCTCTGAGGGATTGGGATTTCTTTAAGTGCAGCATGTCCAACAGCTCTGGGTTTGACATGGCCTTGTATGTTAAGCAGAGATCACCTCTGAGTAGATGATATGTGACAGAGTATAGGTGGAGTTTTTTTTTTAGATGGTCAGCATAGGGCATCTGCTTTAGGCCTGTGATTCTTTTAGTGAGGTATTTCTGCGGCCTTTCCAGTTGTTGCAGATGTCTTGAGAGGTACATACCAAACGGGGCATTGTATTCTATAATGGGTCTAATGAGGGATCAGTACAGTGGGACAATGACCTCCTTTTTTCTGGATGAAAAGCCCTTAGTAATGAGGTGTACCACATAGAAGGATTTCCTGACTGTTGTGGTGATGTGGTTATCGAAGGTGAGACCACTGCCCACCTATGTCCCTAAGTCTCTTATCACACTTTCAGTGTTTAGTGTACTGCCAACTATGTGGTAATTCATGGGTACATGTTTTTTCCCAAAGAGGTTAACTATACATTTCTTGGCATTGAGCTTGAGCCCATGATTCTGGCACCAAGCATCTGTTTCTGTAAAGCCCTTTTGTAGAATATCCACATCATTTGGGGATTCAATAATGGCTCCCAGTTTGCAGTCATCTGCGAACTTTGCTAGCCAGAGTCCCTCAGGGTTGGCCTGTACTTCAGAGAAGTAGATGCCAAACAAGAGCGGTCCCAGGACTGAACACTGAGGTACTCCACTTGTCACTTGTATAAAGCTGGATTTGGAGTCAGCTATTTTTACAGTGTGGGTTCTGTCAGTAAGCCAGTTGGCAACCCATTGAGGGATGTAGAGATTAATGCCCAGCTTAGTAAGTTTATCTATGATTTCAGAGTGGGGGATAGTGTCGAAGGCCTTGGCGAGGTCCAGATAGGCTGTGTGGACCACCTTACCCTTGTCCATGGCTCTGGAGACTGATTCGAAGAAGTCAATCAGGTTCAGGAGACAAGATCAGCCCTTCACAAACCCAGACTGCATGGGGTCCAGTGTTTGAAGGTTGCCACTGTCTTTGTTTATAAGTTCCATGATAATACATTCCATGGCCTTGCAGATCAGACTCATCAGACTGATGTATTAACACAATGTCACTTTAGGCAAAGCTATCACATAAAAGTACTCCTAATGTCAATCACATTGTCATAGTATGCATACTGCATCCATCACACATAGTTTAAAGCACACATATAGACCGACATATGCTGGGGCACTTAAATGTAACCAACCTAAACCCCAAAGACCTCCTAGATGTACCTCCCTAGACTATATGAAGAGACATCATAGAGCTCTCAGAATATGTGTCACAGGCAGGTATGAGCTTAGCAGCACTGTACCATCTCCAAGGATTCTGCAACACTGTGGACAGAAGATGACTGACTTAAATAATCGGCTTAGTGTCTGCTGTCATTCTAAGTGGTGCAATATTTGTTAGCATGTAATGAGATGGTCAACAGAGCACTCTGCTTTGCCAGGGATGGTCTGCATTTCTCCCTTCTGGGCTTTGAAATATTTGCAAAAACAATGTCCTCTCCATAGTGCCTTTTAGTCAATGACAGACTGAACATGCTTCCAATATAGCAAATCAAAACCAAGAAAATTTGAAGGTGTTGCTGCTTAATGCTAGGAGCTTAAACAAAACACCCCACTCCCTACAAGCTCTCTGCACTGTAGAGAATGCTGACATCTGTGCAATCTGTGAGACATGGTTTAAAGCCGCAGAGATCACACCTGCAGCCAAAGACTATAATGCCTTCCACACATTTAGGCTATCTACGAAACAGTGAGGGACTAAAGGCTCAGGTGTCTTGATTTGCAACAAAAATAAATATATCTCAAGGTTGGTCAAACAGGAGAATCCATTTGAGCTTCTCCGCATTTAAATCACCATAGGCAACATTCCATACCACTTCCTTGCAAGCTATAGTTCCCCTTCTATGACCCAGGAAACTCATAACAATTAATTTAAACTTAATGGAAACACTCACCATCAAATCCAATATCATATTCATGGGCAACTTTAATTGCCCCACTATTAACTGGGACTCATATACCATGCCAAACATGCAGGCACAGAGATTCCAGGATTTTTTTTTTCCAATATACTTTTTATTGCTTTTCAGTTTCCAACCAAAATATTCAGACATTACAGCATATAAAAACAACAAAAGGTAACAACTATTTACAATGATCACATAAAAACTTACAGAAACTAAAAACTTATAGTTTTACCAATCTTGAGGGTACAGGGAATAAAAAGACACAAAGTTGACTCTTGGTTCTGTCAGAAATTATACAATACCCCTGTTTCAGAATAAAGTAAAGTTATTTTCCTGACTGAAAAAAGTGAAACAAAAACGTGTGTTATATCATAATTTATATGTCACTTGATTGGTGTAGGTAGGATAACCTTACTTGTAGAAGGGTTTGTGAAACTCTGAACTATATACACGTTACACTATTTACAATGTTGGATGCCATCCATTTGATGCTAATCTTGAAGCATGTTATGTTTGAGCAATATACTTATTGTGCTTAGTATATAAACGTTTTTTGAGTGCCACTTGAATTGTATTTCAGTTTATGGATTTTGTATGCTTGCTAGAATTGTGTCTAAAAGAGAGTTCCAATATGTTTGAAAATATGTTCTTTTTTGTGTATGCTTTTTGTAGCTAATTTGTGGAAGGTGATATATTTAACTGCCATGTCTTTAAAGTTTATCCATGAGATTTTATTGTTATTTACCCAATTTTTAGTTATATAAAATTTAAGTTGGGCACATAATGTAACTAAGATATGTTTACGCATTCCATTGATTGAACTAGGGATTATGTGTAGAATCATTGTTTCCCAGGAAAATGTGTTTTTTTCGTATACAATTTTTTCAAGTTGCACTCTTAGGGAACACCAGAGCATGAGAATATTCTTACAGCTCCAAATAATATAGAGGACATCTACATTCTCACTGGAGCAAAAAGGGCACAATGATTCTTTTTTGAAACCAAATTTCTTAAGGGCAGCTGGGGTATAATATGCATTGTTGTTAATCATTATCTGTGTGTAGATTAGGTTTTTGAAAGGTGTTAGTGTTAAGGTATTGTTAATAGCTTCTTGTTTTTGTGCTGTTGTAATAGTTTAATTTATGTTTTCCCAGTATCTTGAGTAAAGTAATGCAGATTGCTGTTTTATCTTGCTTATTGATGTATAAGACTTTGAGACCATTTTCTCCTTAGCAGCTAATGACTTGATTATATTTTGGGTAGTTACTATATTTTGTGCATCTATTTTGTAGTTTGAATATTTCAACTTTACTGGGTGGCCACGGTGGTGAAGCAGTTAGCGTTGGCACCTCACAGCAAGAGGTTCTCCGGTTCAATTCTCGGCTGGGGTGCCTTCTGTGCAGAGTTTGCATGTCCTAACTGTGGTTGCATGGGTTTCCCCCAGGTGCTCCTGTTTCCTCCCACATCCCAAAGAGGTAGATCAGGCACTCTAAATTGGCCCTGTGCATGTGTGTGCCTTCTGTGGAAGGTTGGGCGCTGGGCTGGCAACTTGACACTGTAAAAAACTCCACAGTCAACCATGAGTGGGCAGGTGATCTGCTGTGGTGACCCCTAACTAGGAAAAGCCGAAAGAAGAAGAATATTTCAACTTTACTAGTGATGTAATTTGTTGAAGAATAGGATTATAGCTGCCTGGTGTCTTCAGTTGTGTTTTCAAGTGTTGGTTCCTTGTGCTGCAAAATATGCCATACCATTAAGTCTTTAATTAATGGGATTGGTTTCAGATTTATCATTTTGTTATTTAACTTGATATTTGGGTTCATGTGTATGGGTTGCAGTAGACTTAGTGAGTTTTGTAGGTTGATAGAAGTAAATAAAGATTGGAAAGCCATTATATTATTTTTTTATTATTGGGTGTAGTTTGCTAAAGAGTTTATGGTTGGGGACAAGAAAAAGGCTAGCTTTGGGGTTTATATTTAAGGAGTTTAATAGATTGGACCATATTTTAACCCATGTTGGGTACCCAGTCTTTTTAGTTCTATCATATTCTGATATTTGCATTAACCGGTTTGCTTTGATAATAAGGCAATACAGATTAAAATCTGGGAGCCCCAAACCTCCTTTTACTTTTGGCATTGTGAGATTTTGGTAGCATATTCTTGTTGTTTTAGGGTGCCATAGGAATTTGGAGAGGGCCTTTTCCATTGATGTGAAATTTGCATTTGGTATTTTAAGACTAATAGAGTTTATCTGAAATAATATTTTAGGAAGGATATTAATTTTAATGATGGCTGATTTGGACAGAAGGGATAGGTTTATATTTTCCCATCTTGAATGTCTTGTTTAATTTTTTTCCCATGTTTTTAGGAGATTTGATTTATACATTTCTTATGCCTAAATATTTTAGGATGTAGTTTACGGGTATGTCAACCAATGGGAAACAAGATGTGTTATGATTTAGTGGGTTTAGAGGAAAGCTAGAGGATTTTTGGGGGTTCATGTTGTAATTTGCTATTTTGGAGAATTGTTCGATTGAAGATATTATTTTGTGTAAATCAGTGTTTCAGCGTTCAAAGTATAGGTTTAGGTCATCAGCAAAGGCTGAGTATTTTACTATAGTATTGTAAATATTTGAGAGGTGGTGGTAGGTGTTTTGGGTAATGTGGAGTAATAATGGTTCTATGTATATGTTAAACAAGAATGGAAAAAGGGGACATCCTTGGTGGGTGCCATTTGTTATTTTGATGGGTTGGGAGTAAACCTCATTTATGCATAGTGTGGTGGTGGCATTGTTGTAAATCATTTTAATAGTTTTTATAAAAGATGCGGGAAAATTGAAATGTGACATTGTTAAGATGAGGAATTACAGGTCTACATTATCAAAAGCTTTTGAGGCATCTATTGTAAGTGTGTATCTTGGATACTTATCCTTAGCTAAGAGGAAGATTAAGGTGTCTAGCGTGCAGGTGTTATCACTAAATTCTCTTTTTCTCATGAAACCCAGTTGTTCTGGGGAAATCATTTCATCCAGGGTTTTTATTAATATATTCGCTAACAGTGAAGTCAAACTTTTTATGTCAAGGTTAATAAGAGCAATAGGCCTGTAGTTTAGGGGATTTAGTTTGTCAGAGTTTGGCTTTGGTATTAAAATTGCCTTTGAATTGTTTAAGTATTTGTCAGTGAACCCATGCTTTATTTTTTTTTTCAAAATATTTTATTAAGTTTTCCAAGAAAAGTAAAAGACAACAAATGACAAACAGTATTCTCATTCTAAGACAAATTATTAACAAACAACGTAAAAACTGTTTACAATATACACACAGGCCTGAAGCAAAACTGTAGATCACAGTTAAAATACACAAGTTCTTTAGTATAAGTATCAGTTCAGAAAGAGTTGTGGTCCATTTGTAAAGTCTCAATAAATGCTAAAACTTTTGTCCAAGGATTATTAACAAATGTCATTGAATAGATTCTAAGTTCTTTGGTCTTAGTTTCTTTGATTGCCAGGTTTTTCACTGAAGACAAGAAATCCTCAACAGTGGGTGGGCAGCTAGTTTTCCATCTTCTAGAGATGCATTTTCTGGCGATAGCAAGTACTGACCATAGTAAATATGAATTATTCTTATGCAAAAAGTAACCTTCATTCACATTAAAAAGAAGTAATGATTTAGACAATTTGAAGGAATCAGTGAATAATGCTTTGAGAAAATCTTCAATGCTGTTCCAATAGCCCTTTAATTTAGGACAATCATAAAAAAATGTGTGCCCAATTGGCTTTAGTATGTTCTGTACATCTAGAGCAGGATGCTATTATTGATTTTAACTATTTTATCTGGTGCCAGAAATGCCCTATGGAGATATTGCCAAGCAAAAATACTCCAGTAAATAGACCATGAAGTATGCTTGATAGATAACAGAGTTTTTTGTTTTGCACCATGTGAGAAATTAAAAGAATAGCCTTTGAATATAAAGTTCCAGTAACTTTGATTTTTATTAGTCTTATAAACAATTAACATGTTATATAATTTTAAAATAATGTTATTTGTATTAAAGCTATTATGTAAAATTTCACACATGAGCGTTATCATCTTTGGTGTTTCTTGATAAGATGAAATTTTAAGTATTATGCATAAATCTTGAGAATAAGTTAAGATACTTTGTAGAATTAATCAATTTTGAGGAAGTAAATCATTCTCTTTTATAAGAAACTGAGAGTCTAAAACATTAGTGTCATTTATGCATTGATACCAACATATAAAGTTCTTGGATTCCCAACTATCTAAAATACTGAGATGTATTTTATCAGGAAAATTCCTTGTAATTTTGAAGTATGTTAACAGTTCAAACCAGGTCATAATATTAGCATTAGAGTTAATACATTTTCTGAAGAAATTAAAATAGTGATTTAATGAATTTAATTTTGTGGGTTTGGCAATATTGTGTTGGGTAATATGACATAAGAAGTACCAGAACTTATTAGAATAATTATTCAATAGAAGTTTGGCTAACAGGGCATTTTCATTAATTAGTAAGATTAGATGTAATAGTTTCCAACTAGAATGATAATTTGGATTAATCCAGTTTAAAATAATCTTAAATATGGATGCATTAATATATGTTTCAATATCCGGGAATTTGATTTCTCCTTGAGCCTAAGATCTAATGAGATGTAAAAACGCTATTCTGTTTCTTTTGGGGAACCAGATGAATTTCATTATTAATCTGTTTATACCTTTAATGTATTGATATTTATAAGAAAAGTTAAGAACTAGAGCTATGTAGAGTATTTTTGGTAAAAGTGTCATTTTTATTAATTGTAACCTGTCTTCAAAGGTGATGAGAATTTTATTCCATCTATTTGTATGCTTATTTATTAAATTTATAATATTTTTATAATTATATTCAATTGTGTTTTCTGTGGATTTACATAGTGTTATTCCTAGATAATCAAGAGAATCTGAGATTGCACCAATAATGTGATGATTATCCAATTGTACATTTCCCTTCTTATTTAAGAGCATATGTTTAGATTTAGATCTATTGAAATGTAAACCCGAGATTTTCTGGAAATGGTTCATCACAGAATCTAATTCTAATGGAACTGATTGTGAATTGCTTAACATGAGCAAGATATCATCTGCATAAAGCATTATCTTAGAATTATACTGATTGTAAATATTTATACCAGTGATCTTTGGATTGTCACGAATAAGGACAGCAAATATTTCAATGGCTAATGCAAACAAAATAGGGGATAAGAGACATCCCTGCTTAGTGCCTTTAGTTATTTGAATAGACTCAGAAGTGAAGGGACCTAATTTAACATAAGCTACGTTGTTTTGGTATATATTTTTTATTAGAGAAATGAAAGAAGACAGAAAGTGAAAATGATGTAACACTTCAAACCTATATTCCCAGTTGACAGAATTGAATGCCTTTTCTATGTCTAAACTAATCACTAGGGCTTCTTCATTTCCCTTGCTCAAATATTCAATAAGGGTTAAAATCCTTTGGATGTTATCATAAGTGTGTCTTTCATGTATGGAGCCTGATTGATCATCATTTATCATTTGCATTAGTGGGACCTTTAATCTATCTGCAAAGATGGACATAAAGATTTTATAATCATTATTTAATAATGATATGGGTCTGTAAGAAATACAAAGCTGTGGGTCTTTGTTGGCTTTTATGATAGGTGAGATAAAAGAGTATCTCCACAAAGGTGGTATAGTGTCATATGATTGAACTTCTACTAGAGTTTTGTGAAAGAGGGATAGTACAGATGGGGTGAACAATTTATATATTTCAATGATTATACCATCCATCCCGGGAGCTTTATTGGGGTTATATTTTTTGATTTTTTGTTTAATTTCCTCCAGTGAGATTTGTGCTTCAAGAACTGTATCAAGATTCTCAGGGGGGCTTAACTGATTAAGTGAAGGAATATCTAAATTTATATATTCATTAATTGAATGTTTGTAACCAAAGTGTTTGGAATAATAAAACCTGAAAGCATCTAAAATATCTCCTAAGTCAGAAACAGTTATATTAGAACCTTCATGTAGTAGTTTAGTTATATTATTTGATTTAGAATGTATCTTGGCTCTCATTGACATATTGTGTATGGGTTTAGGTGATGATGCATAGGAGTCATTCCAATGCCAAATTAGTTTTATGGGATAGGATATCTGAATACTGCTTATTAAGCTCCTCAATTTTTTTCATCTTATCAGGGATAAGTTATGAGGGATTAGATTTAATGTTTAAGAGTTGAGCTTGAATATTTTGCAAATCCAAGTCTCATTTTTTGTTTATTTTTGAACCATGTTAATATTTTACCATAAAGATAGGCTTTTAATGCATCCCATACCATGATCATGTTGGATTTTGAGGTGAGATTGCTCTCCAGAAAAAAATGTACCTCTGATGTGAACAGGAATTAAATTCTTTAATCTGTGTTACATAGGCTGGGATTCTGCTTATGGGAATAAGTCTTCTATAGTTAACAAAAAATTCTAGGCAGAGAGTGTCATGATCTGAGATGGGGTATGGGAGAATTGCAAAGGATGATATATTTAGTCTTGGATCATTAGAGACTAAACTTCTGTCTATTCTAATTTGAGTTTTAAATCTGTAGTCAGTATGGGAAAGTTTTAAAGAGGTGGAATCTTTAATAGTAAATGTGTCAAGTAAATTGAGTGTCTCAACCCTTTTTTTACAAAGTCTTGCAATAGGTGTGAGCCTAAATGGCTGCTTATTAGTAGTGTCAGTGTTGTCTAGTATACAGTTAAAGTCACCGCCTATAATGAGGTTACCCTTATATATATTTGTAATGTGATCTAGATGTTTTCTAGCAGTTTTTACTCCCATTCCAGGGATCCAGTAAATATTGACTAGGGTCCAGATTCTGTTATTAAATTTTAGGGTGAGTATGGTTGAAAGTCCTTCTGGGTCTTCATATTTATATATAATTTGGGGGAGAATGACACTATTCCTCCATAAAATCATTACCCCTCTTTTTTAGTCTTATATGGGGCATGAGCAAGAGTGATATAGTTACTGGGAGTCCAGATTTCTTTTTCAGAAAGCTTAAAATGTGTTTCTTGCAGGAAAACTACCTGGGCATTATTAGTATTCAGATATTTTAGTAAGTTTGATCTCTCCCTTGGATTATTTAGTCCATTAATGTTTAAAGACATTAAAGATAGAGTCACTGATATTCAGGTAAGAAAGAGTAGAGTGAATTGCATGTGACTATTGTTATTATGATCCAAAAACCCTTTCCCCTGGATATAAAAATGAACTTTGATTATCAGTTGATACCAATGTGATACGAAACTGCAGTTTGACATTTTGGAAGTGTATAATATAATATCAGGTCTATAAAGAAAAAAAATGATAAGTAATGTATCTAACAAATTGATCATAAAAGTTGAAATTACTATACACAAGCATGGAATTCAAAAAATTCCAAGTCTGGTGGAAAGACAAAGTTCTATCAGACCACTCTCAAAAATTTCCTAACCATGCAAAGAAGCTCTAAAAACGTCTTATAAAAGAGACAACTGTGTATATAAAATATACTAAAAGATTTGCTTTTATAATTAGTCACTAAAAAGAAGAAATACATCTTAAGTTTTTTCATCCCCTATTTAGTTAAAAATAATAGTTCTATTAAAATTAAGTCAGGTATAAGTTGCTTCTTTTACATAACTGAAATATTTACAAGTAGTGTGGATATCATTCTTAAGTGATTAGTAGAAAACTATGTACATGTTCCAGCAAGAGCAAGTAAGGTGTGACACTATAACATTAAAGTTAAGCGGTACAAGATAATTATGACAAATAAAGTTTTTATGAAAGATGTTTCTCATTTCTATCAGTTTTCAGTAGAATGATTCTAGTATGCTTAAGATACAAGAGCTAGTGATAACAATATAATGTTAAAAAGTTCTGAATGGTAAGCAAATCAGGAAATCCAACATTACTCTCCACTTGTTTGTACAGTAATTGACATGTAAAAACATAATTTTATATACGCTGTAATTATTTATTTTCAGAATATAGCTAAAAGGTGAATAAATAGAAAGTGAAGCCCTGCAACTAATAAAATAATGACAGAGGCTGCTATAACATTAATGAACTGGGATCATAGAAATATAGTAGAGATAAAGACTGCACATCAGGTTACAATTTCCTCAGAAGTGAAAACAATCACTTCAAATGAAAGTAAATATGCATTAACCTCTGTTATTATATGCTTCTAATACACTATTAATTAATCACTGTCCTATGAGACATGTCAGCCAGAGCTATTAGCTGGAATATAATATTCAAGTATGATGTAAATAATGTTAGACTTCCAGACACTGGAAACAATGCCTATTTCAGCAAACTATCATTACAGTACGTCTCATTTCAATAAAATTAATAAAAGTTAATAAATATAAACATCTTGCATCTAAGACTGTGATAGTACATGAAGCATTAAGTGCTCCTAGCTGTAGATGTGCTTTCTCTAAATAAGCTAAAAATTCCTACAGTTACAAAGCTATAACAGTATTCATCAAGGCAAGATGTTCTAGTTTATGGCAGTTACACTTTTAACACAATTCTGATAGAAAAGTGTGTAGCAGCTGCAGTCATCAATAAGTGAAAAGTATAATTATGATTTAAAGAACAAAATATGTATAAATATGAACAATTGAGATAACCTTCCCTGACTAGCAAATAAATATATTACACTTTCATGGTTAATATAGTCTAAAAATCATTGCTGACTTTCTTAACAATGGTATTAATCCTTTCAACCACTAGAGGCATACCATAGTTAACTGTCTGTGCAGATATGAATGTGCTGCAACAACATCCATATTACCATTTATTTATTTATTTATTTTTATTTTACATTTGTTGACCGGGCTAGTCTAACTGGATATATGTCCATTTTCAGTAGAGGCCCGGGGAGAAAAGCTCCATATAAAATAAACAGCACATTAAAAATTCAGTTTCAAGACATTAAACTTCAATTAAAGATACTAGTCATACAAATCATGTGCTACAAAATAAATACGCATATGTGATATAAGAAAGTAGAACAAAATAAGATACCCCTTAATTTTTTTTATTTTTTGTCCCCTCCCAATCACTGTGGGAAGGAAGTATTCATTAGGATGAGGAGATTCCAGAACAAAGTTTTAAGTAAGGAGCAGCAGGAGAGACTAGTTTAAAGACAACAGATTTGAGAGAAAATTAGTTAAGGAGTAGAAACTCAGAGAGACAGGGGAAAAGTCCATTATGTATATCTTGGGTAGAATAAGTCCAACATAGAGGTCTATCACTGCTTACATTTCTGTAAAATCAAATCTCTAATAGTTTACTGCAGTGTTAGAATATGTAGAGTGCTAGTAGTCCAAATATTCAGCTCTCCCCCTTTTTTAAGTGAACATCTGTAATATTGTTAAAACTCTGGAATCTGCTGACAAGTACAACATACTAAAAAGAAGTGAAGGGAAGTGCAACAGTAAAGATTTCCCTTAACTTCCTGTGTTACTGTGTAAAGGGCTGTTCTAATACTCAGCACATTACAGGGATGATAATTCACAGTTAAAATGGCTCAAGGCCAAATTAATCTTATTAATTCATTAAAGGATCTTCTTTATGAGTAAAACCAGCATATTTTAAACATCCTATGACTTTTCTAGTTGAAGTTGTTAGCAAACCCTTAGTATGTGTTCCACATTTTGCCCATTTGTTCCACATTATGAAGGCAAGTGTTCCTCATTTTGGAGATGGAAGGTTGAGAGCTATGAGGCCTGCATTCTAGGTGAGTAAAGCTTCACTCTTGTTGAAAAACATGTTCTAATGAGCAATTTGAAGCAAAAACTTTTGAGTAAATTTAAAAAAAAGCTCTAAAAAGGTAGTCGTGATTATCCAAGGTTATTTGCAAGTGAAAAAAATGGCCATGAATGTAAAACACTGTTACTAGTTACAGAAAGCATATCTTTAAGAAAACAGGACTATTAATAAAGTTTTAAGCCTAAAACTAAAAAAGTACAATAAATAAATATTGTATAAAGAAGCAGCACATTTTAAATGTTAGTTATTTACACTGAAAGCACAGACAGCTACTGACATCTAGTGGAGATTAGTGTGAAACCCGATGCTAGCAAGACTTTAAAGTAACACTGAAAGTAACAGAGAAAAGTCATTTCATAGTTTCATAGTATAGTACTAGGCTATCTGCCCTGGGGCATTTGTAAGCCTAGCCATAGTGATGTGGCTTTTGCCACCCCATGAAATGGTACAAAAATGTACAGATAAAATCTAGAATACTGTGCCTCTGTCTAGTAGTGACACAGTGAAGGTCCCCTTATATAATAGAATTAGTTTACTGTGCCTCTGTCTATCAGTGACACAGATGTGACCCCTGGGGTAAACTTACAATCTCCCATCCACTCATCAAGATTTCTCTTGAAGAGATTCAGTGAGGGGCTCTGCCTAATATGAACTGGGATCCTGTTCCAAAGCATGGGAAGCCTCTGGGTTATGAATCTATCCCTCCAGCATGTCCTATTCATACTTGTGCCAAGGTTTAAGTCTTTAGCTCTCGTGGTCCTGATGGATTTGGATTTTTTGAGGTGGTGCATGTCCATCAGATCCTGATTGGACATGGCCTTGTATGTCAGGCAGAGATCACCTCTGAGCAGGCGGTATGCTACTGAATAGAGCTGAAGTTTCTTTAGTCTAGCAGAATAAGACATATGTTGGAGACCCTTGATTCTTTTGGTGAGGTACTTTTGTGGTCTCTCCAGCTGTTGCAAGTGCCGGGTGAGGTACATACCAAATGGGGCATTGTACTCAATCATGGGTCTGATGAGGGAGGAATATAGGGGTACAATGACATCCTTGGATCTGGATGTGAAACCCTTCATGATGATAAAACCAAGACCCAATCCTTCAAAAGCAGACGTCCTGTCTGGTGGACCCCAGCCATAAACATGCTATACAATAGAAGGAGGAAGCTACTAAATGATAGAGCAAAATTCCAAAAAGGGAAGGCATCTCTGATCAGTATTAGCAAAAAACTACGGGCACTCATAAAATCATCTAAGGCCAGCTTCGAGAGAAAAATTGCACAGGACACTAAGGATAATCACAAGGCTTTCTTTAGTTATGTTAGGAACCTGGGTGGTAATTCCCAGATATGCTCATAATTAGTCCAAAATGACAAAAAATACACTGAACCCACAGACATTGCCAACATCCTAGCTGACAGGTACAGCGCAAACTCTTCCCCCCCCTCCCCACCAAAAGGGCAAATATCTATTCCAGCAGAGTGCTGCCCCCCTGACATCTCGGATGCTCAGGTAAGAGCCGCCCTCTCCAAAGCAAAAAACACAGCATCAATGGGACCAGACGGTGTCCCGGGCTGCGTCTTACATGAACTCCAAGAAGAGCTAAACCCAAACATAAAACTACTGTTCAATCTCAGCCTTACTACAGGATATGTACCCAAAGAGTGGCGTACAGCAACTGTGGTCCCTCTCCACAAAGGTGGTGCCTCAACGGATCCTGGAAACTATCGCCCCATAAGCCTGACTAGCTTGGTCTGCAAAGCTATGGAAAGGATAATCATGGACCTCATAAATAAAGATATTGGGGACCTACAGACACTGGATCCTACCCAGTTCGGCTTTGATAAGAGCAGACCCTGCCTCTTAAACCTGGTTGATTTCTTTGAAACAGTCACCAAGGCCATTGACGAGGGGAAGGTGGTCCACACAGCCTACCTGGACCTCGCAAAAGCCTTTGATACAATGCCCCACTCGGGCATTATAGATAAGCTCACCAGCTTAAATATAAACCCCTATGTCACTAGATGGGTTGCAAACTGGCTCAAGGACAGAACCCACATGGTTAGAATTGCTAGAGCCATGTCAGACTCCAAACCAGTTACAAGTGGCATCCCACAAGGCTCAGTCCTGGGACCTCTCTTGTTCGGTATATATTTCTCGGAGGTACAGGCCAACACGGAAGGACTGTGGCTGACCAAGTTCGCAGATGACTGCAAACTGGGTGCCATAATCGACTCTCCAGCCGACACAAGCATCCTCCAAAAGGGTCTCATAGAAACAGACAACTGGTGCCAGAGCCATGGCCTCAAGCTTAACGCCAAAAAGTGTATAGTCATCCCCTTTGGCAAAAACAAAGTGCCCACAAATTACCACATAGGTGGTAATCCATTAAGTACAGAAGAAGTAATTAGGGACCTGGGGACCCAAGTTGATAGCAATCTCTCATTTGACAACCACGTGGCCAAAGTGGTTAGAAAAACATTTTATCTAGCCCACCTAATCATGAAGGGATTCACATCTAGATCAGGGGAGGTCATCGTGCCTCTTTACTCATCCCTCATCAGGTCCATAATTGAGTACAATGCCCCTTTTGGGATGTACCTTATCAGACACCTGCAGCAACTGGAAAGACCCCAAAAGTACCTCACCAAGAGGATCAAAGGGCTCAAACAGATGCCATATGCTGCCCGGTTAAAGAAACTCCAGCTCTACTCAGTGGTATACCGCCTGTTCAGAGGCAATCTGTGCCTGACGTATAAAGCCATGTTCAACCCGGAATTAATGGACATGCTGCACCTCAGAAAATCCAAATCCCATCGAGCTACACGCTCAAGAGACTTGAACCTCAGCAGTGAAATAAATAGGACATGCTGGAGGGACAGATTCATAACCCAGAGACTCCCTTCACTCTGGAATAAAATCCCAGTCCAGGTTAGGCAGAGTCCCTCATTGACTCTCTTCAAGAGGAATCTTGATGAGTGGATGGGAGATCGTAGGTTTACCCCGGGTATGACTTCTGTGTCACTGTTAGACAGAGGCACAGTGTACTAACCTCAAAAAAAGGGCATAGCAAAATTAATTTAAAATGGGTGGCGAAAGCCAAACACATTCTGGCTAGGCTTATAAATGCCCTAGGGCAGATAGCCTAGTATGAACCTATGAACCTATGAACCTATGAGGTGTGCAAGGTAGAATGTTTTTCTAACCACTTTGGCAACGTGGGTGTCAAATGAGAGGTCGCTGTCTACTTGGGTCCCTAGGTCTCTGATTACTTTTTCCATACTCAGTGGGTTGCTGTCTATGTGATAATTTGTGGGTACTTTGTTTTTTCCAAAAGGGATAACTATACATTTTTTGGCATTTAGTTTAAGGCCGTGACTACGGCACCAGTTGTCCATTTCAGTGAGGCCTTTTTGTAGGATGTGTGTATCTGCTGGTGTATCGACTATGGCACCTAGTTTGCAGTCATCTGCGAACCTTGTCAGCCACAGCCCTCCCATGTTTGCTTTAACATCTGAGAAATAAATGCCGAACAAGAGGGGTCCCAGGACAGATCCCTCTGGGACACCACTTGTGACTGGCTTTGAGTCTGACATTGCTCCAGCGATTTTAACTTTATGGGTTCTGTCCTTTAGCCAGTTTGCAACTGATCTAGTGACATAAGGGTTTACTTTTAAGCTGTTTAGCTTATCTATGATGCCTGAGTGGGGTATTGTGTCGAAGGCCTTAGCCAAGTCCAGGTATGCTGTATGGACTGCTTTGCCCTCATCAATGGCTCTAGTGACTGTTTTGAAAAAGTCAACCAGGTTTAAAAGGCAGGATCTGCCCTTTACAAAGCCGAACTGGGTGGGGTCAAGCGTCTGTATGTCCCCTATGTCTCTGTTTATGAGTTCCATAATGATTCTTTCCATAGCTTTGCAGACCAGGCTAGTCAAGCTTATGGGGCAGTAGTTTCCAGGGTCTGTAGAGGCACCCCCCTTGTGGAGTGGGACCACTGTTGCTGTACGCCAGTGTTCAGGTACATATCCCGAAGTAAGGCTAAGGTTAAATAACATTTTTATGTGTGGGTTTAGCTCCCCTTGGAGTTCACGTAACACGCACCCTGGGATACCGTCAGGTCCCATTGATGCTGGGTTTTTTGCTTTGTTTAGGGCGGTTCTCACTTGGACATCTGAGATGACAGGGAGATTACATTCAGCTGGGATAAGTATTTCTTCTTTTGGGGGTGAAGGAGGCGAGAAATTTGCACTGAACCTATCAGCCAGAATGTTAGCAATATCTGTGGGTTCAGTGTATTTTTTGTTGTTGTGAACCAACTCTGAGCATATCTGAGGGTTTCCGCCCAGGTTTCTAACATAGCTGAAGAAGGCTTTGTGGTTATCTTTAGTGTCCTTAGCAATTTTTCTCTCAAAGTTTGCCTTGGATGTTTTAATGAGAGAACGTAGTTTTCTGCTAATGTTGATCAGAGATGTCTTCCTTCATGGGATTTCGCTCTGACGTGCAGTAGCTTCCTTCTTTGTTATACAATTTTTTATGGCTGAGGTCCACCAGACAGGACGCTTACATTTGGTGGAGAGGGACTTGGATTTGTTTGGGATTGCATGATCCATGCATTCTTGGAGATGTCCATAGAAAGCATTTGTGAAGGATTCGGCATTGTGGGATGTGGTATCCACTGGCACAGTGGGCTTAAAGGATACCATCTCAGTCTTAAGAAGAGTGAAGTCTGCTTTTGAGAAGTTTTTCACTGTGGTCTTTTGTGCTGGGGGTGGAGATGGGATATGTATATCCAGGGTGATTAGTTTGTGGTCAGAGCTCACTAGTGAGGGGTATACTTCTGGTGTGGAGCATTTTGTCCCCATGTTTGTGATGATCAGGTCTAGTATATTATCTCCCTAGTGGGAGAGGTGACTAGTTGTTCCAGTGCATTTGAATTTATGAATTCCAGGAACCTTTGGGCTAGGGTATTAGGGCTAGAATAATGTACCCAATCTATGTTTGGGTAGTTGAAGTCTCCCAGTATGATGATATTTTGTCATACATTCATATCCTCCAATGTCTTCAGGAAGGCTGAGTGGGGTTCTTGAGATTGGGAGGGTGGTCTGTAACATGCTACCAGTTGTATAGCAGTTTTGCTTATGGTTAGTTGCACCTGTATGGTCTCTGATGCTTCATGTGTTGCTACTAACCTGGAGGTGTGGGTGTCCTTTATGAATATGGACACTCCCCCTCCCTTTGTGATTCGGCCCGGGTTTTGGGGCCGAAAAGCATGATACGAGGTATAGCCTGGTAGTGCCGGGGTGCTCTCAGGAGCCTTGAACCAGGTTTCAGTTACTGCACAGACGTCGATGTTCTCCATGCTGAGGAGTGCATCAAGTGCCTGCATCTTGAGATTTAGACTTCTGGCGTTGAGCAGCATGACCCTTAGTTTTTTTCCATTTTTGTTTTCTAAGGAGGTTACCTGTTATACTTTGAATGGTTTATTTAGTGAAGTGGCTTGGAATTTATTATGTATATATATTTTAGCAGTGGAAGGTGCTGAAACATTCATTAATTATAAACTGTGTGAAAATTAAAGTGAGAAGAGAAATATTGCATGCATAACATATGCATTACTTGGCAATAGATGCTTTGAGAGTTTTTTAGCATTTGGAAGTGTTGTGTTAGTTTTCTGTTTCTTCAATATTCATCTCAGTCCAGTTATTCTTTTCTGATAACCTTTTTAATCTTTGTGAATTCCAATCCATATTCTCAGGAACAGAGATAATGTCATTGTTTTTAATAAAGGAAGAGAGCTCATCCAAATTATTAAAGGTTCTCACTTCATTAGAGAGGTGCACTTTAACCTGAGCTGGATAGATAACTTGTGCTTTTATATTGTTTTGTTTGAGTAGTTTGACAAGGGGTCAGCATTTCTTTCTCATGTCCAAAACTCTCATAGAGTAGTCATTATCAAGTCTTATTTGACTGTGTTTAAACTTTTCTGGTGCTTTCCTCCATGCAGTTCTAAGGACAAGTTCTTTGTCAATATATGAAAGAAATTTTACCACACTAGATCTAGGAGGTGATGATGCTGATGTGGTGACTGGTTTCCTAATGGCTCTGTGAGCCCTTTCTATACCATATGAAAGTCCTTCCTGTAGGTCTAAAAATTCAGGGATCCATTTGCTAAGGAATTAAACCATGTCATCTCCCTCAGTTTTCTCAGGAAGCCCAAAAATTCTGACATTACACCTTCTTTCCCTATTTTCCAAGTCATCCAGTTTATTTTGTAGCCAAGTATTTTGTTTTAAAACAAAGTCAGTTTGGAGTTCCTCTTTCTTTAATCTACCATCAATGTCAGATAATGCAGTTTCAATACCAAAAATTTTGGTTTGGTGTTGCTGCAGTAATTCTTTAAAAACTTCTGTTTGATTGAAACAGTTCTCCTTTAGGTTTTCCAAGTTTAGTTGGAAACCATCCATTTTTAAAGAGAGTTCCTGCAGGGTGGATGTCATCAGCTGTATTTACTTTCTCAAGGCAGTGTCAGAGTGAGATTGTTTGGATGTGCTCATTTCTGTGATGAGAAAAGTCTCCAGTAGATTTGACAGGAAAATTTTAAAGATAGTCCACCAAAATTGAGACAAGTGTAGAGGAAGTTGTTAAGATTAGATTTTAGTAAAAAACAACTCTGGAATCTAAGTATTTTCTTGTCTAAACATCTGACTTTGAAGAGCTCTGAAAAGGTGCTGTTAACAGTTGGCCATCTTGGCTCCACCCACGAACCCATGCTTTATGATATGACTGCAAAGTCTTAACAGGATTGGAGCTAGTATATGACTGACTTTTTTGTAAAACATTGCCATAAATCTATCAGGACCTGGGGATTTGTTGATCTTTAGTTTTTTGATTGCTGTCTTGATTTCAATGGTTGATAAGGGGCTATCTAATAAGTTATACTGCTCTTCATCAAAGTTTGGGAATTTTAAGCTGTTTAAGAAATTCTCTTGTATGTTAGAGATATGGTGTTGCTTTGCAGGGTTATATATATTGTTATATATGTCCAGGAAAGAGTTGATTATGTCAACTTTATTATATAGATTTCTCTCTTTGTAATATATTTCCAGAATATTTGGAGAGTTTTCTTTATGTTTATCATATTTGCAAGTACCTTAGAAGGCATTTGGGCCCATTCAGAGTATTTATAGATGAGTTTTAACTCATTTAATGAGTGTTTATGTAGTTGTATTGAGTAAAGTTCTTTTCTGATTTGACATAATTTTCTTTTTAGTTATTGTGAGTAATGAGATTGAAGTTGTTGTTCGATGCTATTGTACTACGTTTTGAGCAAGCTAGTTTGTTCTTGCTCTTGTTTTTTGTATAATGAATCTTTCTGTATTAGGATTCCCCTTAGTGGCTGCCCATTGAATATATAATGGAATTTGGGTTTGCAATGCATCTTGACCTAGGTGTGTTATTGTTCTACCTATCTCCTCGACTACCTCTTTTTGATTTAAAAGATTATTGTTTAGATACCATTTATAAGGACCACCCTGTTGAGAATTTTCACAGGTTGTGCTAATTGCTATTGTGATTTTGGAGTGGTCGGAGATTATTCGTTTATTAATCTCATATTTTTGACAGTTCTTGGAGAGATTAGAGGAAATCAGGAAAAAGTATATTCTTGACCAGACATTATGCGGAGGGGAAAAGAAAGTGTATTTGTTCTTTGATCTGTCATGGTCTATAGTTAGATAAGGGTCAGCAAGACTGAGATTTTGTATGAGGTCATTTAGGGCAGAGATGACCTGGACTGGTTGCTTTTTGTTTTTGAAAGAACTATCCCTTAGGTGGTCAATTAGACAATTCCAGTCCCCCCCCATAATGATGGAATGTCTGGGAAAATTTAGGAGTAAGTTATAGATTTCATATATAAAGAATTGATGATTTGAACAGGAACCACAGATATTCAAAAAGAGAGTATTGTTTTTTGTTTGCGGATGTGTACTGGTGAAGAGACACCATCTGCCATTTGTGTTGTAATTACTGTTGGTAATGTTCTCATGGAAGGATTCTTTAATTATAATAACTTCTCCTTTTGAGGCAGAGCTGTCCCCTGATGAAATGATTTGTTGGATCCATTTGCTTGAACTGATTTTTAACCACTGATCTTTATTTAGGCGTGTTTCTTGTAAGAATATGACATTGGATTTGCTTTGGTAAATTAAATGTAAGATTAGATTCAACTTTTTTCTATCACCTAACCCATTTGCATTCCATGTATCGACTGCAAACATGGCTACCTTATGTCTGTTGTAAATTTATTAATGTGTGGCCTTAAATTATATTTATATTTATATGTATTTATGTGATTGTGTAAAAGGTGGAATTGTTTTTTTTGGTATCATGCATTTATTTAGGATGGCATCCAACTTATCTTCACCTACCTTAGTGCCTGCCCACTTATCTGCCTTCCTTTGTGTGATAATATACTTTATATTTGGTTTGTTGTATTTGTAACTTCTAGAAAACGTATTGTATTGCATGTATAGGGAGATACTGAAGAAGAACTTTGCTTTGTTCCAAGTTGTTGTTGTTGTTGTATCTTTCGGCTTTTCCCGGTTAGGGGTCGCCACAGCGGAACTCCGGTCCGCTAATGATTGGCAGTAGATTTCTACATACCGAGTTGCCAGCTCTGACGCACAAACTTCAACGAAGGTACGCCCATTCACGCATGTCTCCACACAGAAGATGCTTTAGCTGAGAATCGAACAGGATAACATCTTACTGTGAGGCGACAATGCTACAGCAGCACCACCACCGCAGTATTGCTTTGTTCCAAGCATCACTAAATATTCCTGACATACATTGCTGGCTCCTTGATGAAGTAAACACACTGAAGCATGATTACAATTTTTGTAAATTAATCCATAGGTATGAGCATTACAAGTTTATAAAGTGTTATAGATGTTGAATGGGTGTATTATGTTCACATTTTTAGTTAAGATTCCCTTTATTTGTTGACTAAAATAACTATCATTTTGTTTCATCAGTTACAAATATTAACTTTTACTACCCAAGGGTTTGAGCCTATTGAATCTAAGACCAGGGAGGCGTGCACATATTCAAATCATGGTACCTTGTATTTACCTTTCTTCTGCAAAAATAATTGTATATGCGCCTAGTGATATTTGTGTTTTAACTTTTGTGTGTATCCCTAATTATGTATTATGCTTATAGTTAGTATTTACATGTATTAGTTGCAGTTCCAAAGTCTAGCTTCCCTTTGAAATTATTTAGGAAATATCTTTGTTAAGTTTGTTTCCCCTTTTGTAGTTGGTTTTGTTTTGTTCTTTTCTATTGTTAATAAGAAACTAAATACAATTTAGTTTTAGATTGTAAGTAGTTATGTTAAAATTGTCAACATGCTTGTTTATACAGTTCTCTAGTCAAGCCAGCATATGCGAACCAACTAGCACACAGTTGCTTAAAAAGTCTTTAGTTTCATGTTAAGTTGTAATGTATATTCCTGTACTGTAAACTGTTTCATGTACAGGTTTAAATTTGCAAATCTTTCTAACATTTCTTGCAGCAAAAATGAGATTCAATTGTCTTATTAAATGTTTTTGTTAACTATGTCAGTGCTAGCCTTCGGGTAAGTTTTGGTAGTAGACACAGTCATACTTGCTTTCTCAGTTCACATTGTTGTGCAGTACTTGAAGAATTTACATTATGCTTACATCCGATATGTCATTATCAATTTTTCTTAATTAAAACTGATAAATCTTCTTGTACAAACCTTCTTCGCTGTATTGCAAAAGATTTGCTTATTTTATTTTTCATAAATTAGATTTTTTTTACCTTACAGATCCATCATGTTCCTCATTTAGCAGTCCTTGCAGCTCCCAGTAGTGCTTTGCTGTTCTTGCACTTTTAAGGAAGTTGCCTTTGACCTCCAATCTCTGACTTGGTTTGAGAAAATATTACTTCCTGTCTTGCGATCATCCAAATGGCTCATAGGACCACTGAATAAAGTAAGTTTTTTGAACTTTGTTAATTGTAAAATTCTTTTTTATAGTTAAAGTGATCATAGTGATTCTTATGTTGCAGCTTTTATCCTTTGATTGCTATGTTAACAGCTGTTAGCTTTATTATGAGCTTAGTAATATTTACAGTTATACATTCCTTTTTGTATGAGCAGATTACTTCTTATTTTCAGGTTTAGTTTAAAGGTTGACACTATTTAGAGATGAAAGATTTGGTTGTAGCATTTCAGGTATGTGTCATTTATTAGCTCAACGATAAAAAAGACAGAACCAACTGCTATACAAAGAGGAGCCAGGGATCTGCACACCAAATTCGAAAATCCGTAAAAAATGTCCAAACCAAGTAAGTAAACTTGTACTCAACGTTTATTTAAGCCACAAAGTCTCTATTTAGATTTTCGTCTGGGACTCCTCACCAACTTCCTCAGAACAGGAAATAAACACATTCAACACATCATGTTTAAATACTACAATATAACTCCCTACTTTTGCCACACTGCCACCTGTGGTCATAATACAACATTTCAATATATTAAAAAGAACATACAAAAAGGCATAAGACTATTTAAAAATATATGTACATATAAAACACTCCCTTAAAGATGTAGGATTAAAAAACAATAAGTCAATAACCAATAGGCTTGACTTGGAAAAAAGAAACCAGAAATAGGTATTAAAATGAAATAAATAACTCACTTCATGGTTAATAAACTGGACCCATGATGGAGCAATGCATGTGCAAAAAAAATTTAAAAACAAAGGCTACTGAAACATGTATCATAATTTTGCACATTAACGTATGAAATAGCAAAACTACCTTATCAAACATTTCAATTTCAAAACACAGGAAATTGATAACATGTTGTTCAAGCCTGGAAAATGGTATGCTTCCAGCCTCAATTGCCAAAGCAATTCTCTGAGTTCCAACAAATAGGAAACAGGGCCCCCCTCTGTTATCATGCACAATCTGATCAATCACTGTGAAGCTAAACCCATGCCCCAGGCACTCGCTAATGTGTTTAGCAAGTGCATTAGCCATTTTTTCTTTCTAAATGGCATATAGATGTTCATATAGGTGCTCCTGCAGTTTCCGGTCAGTTTTCCCTATATAGAAAGCCGGGCATGAAGAACACTGGGCCAGGTAAACCACATGTGTGCTGGCACAGTTGAACCTCCCTTGGATTGTGTACTTTCTCTCTCTGATCGCAAAATAAGTTCCCGCTTTCACATATTGGCAGTATCTGCACATGTTGCATTTGAACATGCCCGAACATGCCTGAGTAAGTCTAGGTTTCCTTTCAAGGATATTTTCTAAGTTGGAACCTCTCTTGTAAATGACTTGAGGATTTAACCCTAAAGCTGAAGGACCTTGATTGTCTGGTGTAAGTAAACACCAATTCTTCATAATAATAGAAGCAATAGCCCCCGCATCCAAACTGTAAGTAGTGATGAAGCTGCAGGCATAAGAAGATCTAATCTGGGTATCGTCAACCAACACACCTTGATCTGCAATAGACTGGCCCAAAATGGGAAGATATACCCCATTCTCCCTCTTGCGACTTACCTCATTACAGAGGTCTGAAATCAGATGGCCGGGATAACCCCTATTCAAAAAGAGGTCTCTGATAAACTCACATTCCTTTAAGAAATCACTGTCCCGTGTCACTATCCTGGCCGCCCGGACAAGTTGGCCCTTGACTATCAACCTCTTCTGATGAAAGGGGTGGTTGCTTTTAAAGTGCAAATATGAGTTTGAAAAAGTAGGTTTGCGATGGATGTTGGCCATATAGCAAACCCTGTGGTTATCCTTAGACAGATTGACGTCCAAATAAGCAATTTTCTCCATGAAAAAGGTAGAGGTGAACCTAAGGAATTCAGTAGATGTATTAAAGCATTCCAGGATAGAGTCTGCTACTTCCCTCCCCCTTGGAGAATGATGAAAATATTGTCCAAAAATCGGGTATACAATAAGACTTTCTCTTAAACTGTATACAATAGGACTTTCTCTTAAGCTGTAAACTGTTTCATGTACAGGTTTAAATATGCAAATCTTTCTAACATTTCTTGCAGCAAAAATGAGATTCAATTGTCTTATTAAATGTTTTTGTTAACTATAAGTCAGTGTTAGCCTTCGTGTAAGTTTTGGTAGTAGACATTGTCATACTTGCTTTCTCAGTTCACATTGTTGTGCAGTACTTGAAGAATTTACATTATGCTTACATCCGATATGTCATTATCCATTTTTCTTAATTAAAACTGATAAATCTTCTTGTACAAACCTTCTTCACTGTATTGCAAAAGATTTGCTTATTTTATTTTTTATAAATTAAATTTTTTTTACCTTACAGATCCATCAGGTTCCTCATTTAGCAGTCCTTGCAGCTCCCAGTAGTGGTTTGCTGTTCTTACACTTTTAAGGAAGTTGCCTTTGACCTCCAATATCTGACTTGGTTTGAGAAAGTGTTACTTCCTGTCTTGCGATCATCCAAATGGCTCTTAGGACCAATGAATAAAGTAAGTTTTTTGAACTTTTTTAATTGTAAAATTCTTTCTTATAGTTAAAGTGACCGTAGCGATTCTTATGTTGCAGCTTTTATCCTTTGATTGCTATGTTAACAGCTGTTAGCTTTATTATGAGCTTAGTAATATTTACAGTTATACATTCCTTTTTGTATGAGCAGATTACTTCTTATTTTCAGGTTTAGTTTAAAGGTTGACACTGTATTTAGAGATGAAAGGTTTGGTTGTAACATTTCAGGTATGTGTCATTTATTGCCAGGGGATATTTGTTGATTTATCTGCATTTTTTAGTGGTCAGGTGAGTTAACAGTTACCTTTGCAGTTTGTATTAGCCTTATTGAATTAGATATGCAGGAGCCCACTTATTCAGCAGAAGCAGAGGAGATTCTAGGATTTTGTAAACACAAACTCCCTGGACCAGATATGCAAACATACTGGATCTGATCCTCACTAACATGGGAGAGTGCTGCACAGCCCCAAGTGTAATGTCTTCTCTGGTACGGTCAGACCACAAAATGGTCTCCTCTGATGTAATAATAAAATCAGGAACCCCAGCTAATCCTGGAATGTGCAGGAATTGCTCTAAAGCTAACTTCCTACTATTAAGTGATAATCTGGCAAAATTTCAAGCCCTTATAAATACCGAGTTCACTGCTACCTACAAGGAAATATTCACAGAAACCTTATGCAAGCATGTTAATAGCTGCATAGAGGCAGCTGTACCCATCGGGGGAAGTACAGAACTAACTCTAAAAACAAGTCACCCTGCTGGAAGCACAACATCTATAGGCTGTATAAAACAAGGAATAAATCATGGCAAAAGTTAGGAGGTGTAGCACCCAGCAGGATAAAAGAATTCTTATCAAACTAAACAAACCACTGAGAGGACAAATAATGTTGATCAAAGCCAAATTTGAGGTAAAATTGCCCTTCCAGCCCAAGGACAACTATAAGGCATTCTTTAACTATGTCCACAACCTGAACATTAATATACAATTGTGTGTGGAGCTCATTATTAATGGAGCCACCTATACTGAGTCAGAATATATAGCAAACTTACTGGTGGACAAAATCAACTACAACTTCACCTATCACTCTCCCTCGACCTTCCTCAGGAAATACCATCAAATATAACTCCCCCTACTATCACTAGGGAACAGGTCCTCAGCACTCTGTAAAATGCCAAGAACAGTGCATCAGTGGGCCCAGAGAATACCTCAGGATGCATTTTAAATAGCATGAAACATGACCTATCAGGCCCTCTAGAATGGCTATTTAATAGAAGCTTCCAAACAGGCTTCATGCCTCATGAATCGTTAACAGCAACAGTTATCCCTCTGCACAATGGAGTCCATCTACAGATCCTGGAAACTACAGACTGATAAGTCTCAAAAGTCTCATATGCAAAGCCATGGAAAGAATTATCATATGAACAATAATGACATAGGAAATTTCCAAACACTGGACCCAACCCAATTTAGTTTTGTAAAGGCCAGGTCATGCCTACTCAACCAGCTGGACTTCTTTGGGAAGGTCAGCAAAGCAATGGATGAGAGCAAAATGGTTCACTCCTACCTTGACCTGGCCAAGGCATTTGACACAATACCCTACATGGGCATTGTTGATAAACTCAAAAGGTTAGGTATTCACCCTTGTGTTACCTGTTGGATAGCCAGCTGGCTCACAGATAGAACCCAGACTGTTAGAATTGGGGAGTGCACCTCTATAAAGAGGCTAGACACAAGTGTAGTCCCTCAGGGATTGGTCCTGGGACCCCCACTTTTTGATGTTTACTTCTCTGAAGTCAAGGTCTATGTAAATGGCCTCTGGTTCATTAATCTGTAGATGACTGCAAATTAGAAGCAGTCACAGAATTCCCCGTAGATACAAATGTTCTTCATAAAGGGCGGACATAGACAAATAACTGGTGTCAGAGCCATGGTCTAAAACTAAATACCAAGAAATACATAATAGTATCCTTAGGGAAGTTGTCCATCCCTGGTAACTATCATACTCACGATAAACCCCTAAATGCTGACCCAGGAGTCAGGAACTTGGAGACACACATAGACAGTGATCTAGCTTTTTTAACCATCATGTGTCTACAGTAGTGAGGAAATCATTCTATGTTGTGCAACTTATAAACAAAGGTATGGCATCTAAGTAACACTGGTCATTCTTCCACTAAATTCAGGATTCATCAGACCTATTATTGAGTGCAATGCCCCCTTTGGTATGCACCTAACCAGGCACATTGAACAACTGGAATGTCCACAGAGGTTTTCATTAAAAGAATACAGGGTGCAAGTATCATGTCCTATGCAGAATGCCTCATGGCCCAATCCCTGTATTCTGTCTCCTACAGGCTGTTGAAGGGAGTTCTATGCCTGGCAAGCAAGACACTGTCAGACCCCACCCTGATGAACCTCCTGCAGATCTACAAAACAAATAGCACCAAGATCTACCTTTTCTAAAGACATAAACCTTTTTCTGAGATATAAATGGGACCTGCTGGAGAGGCAGAAATGTATCCCAGAAGCAACCCTTTCTCTGGAACAGACCCCGATCTACATTAAGCAGAGTTCCTCCCTAACACAATTCAAGTGTAACTTGGACAATTGGATGGAGAACAGGAAACTGTTCCCTGGTTCGGCACCTATGTCTCTAATGGACACACACAGCCTATAAAAGCTGCATTGCCCAAGCCCCTGCTTGCACTTATCTAGAGTACCAGAACTTGTCAGAGATGTGGGATGCATGGCTAAGCTTAAAAAGGCTTTTGTGATCATTAGCCTAGTACACACTTCTGAACTTTTTTACCTATAAGGTCTTCAGGGGAGACCATTCATAGAAGAAAGATATGAAATTAGTTCACATTTTGGGCAGGCCTTACAGGTAGATGATGCATCTAATCCCATATATGGTCCAGCTTATCTTGCTTCTGGAGTGAAGCAAAGACAAGTCCTTGGCAATATAGGTCCTTAAAATGAGAAAACCCAAAGGGTGTTTGGTTGTTCTTCATCATAGAAATCTCAGCAACAACTCTGGAATACTGGTGATGTGTATTCCACAAGGAAAGGTAAGTAGGAGGTACCTGTAAAAACAATGAAAATTCAGAAAAAAATTGAAAGATATCACTTTGTTCTGAGGGCCATGAATGGAATTTGACTTTTTCAGTTACAGAGTATCAGTATACCTGATTAAGTTGTCATTCCGGCAGCATTTAAAGTCCTGTCTTTTTTATGACTTAGTAACCTTATATGACCTTATATAACCTTTTATGATACAATTAAATTTTTTTTTTTAAAAGAAGCTTCATTTAAACTGTATTCATGAATAATGAACAGTCATTTTAAAAGATATTAAAATGATATTTTTTTCAGTAAGGTTAGAAATATTTGATTGACGTACAGATTTTCAATAACTTTCTTTGTTTTTTATGTATCTGATAAAACCAGCCTATATAATCTAGACAGGTATGCTTTGAAATGTATTTCCTTATAATCGATGTAATATGTTCTAATAATTATATATATATATCTGTATGTATATATATATATATATATATATATATATATATATATATATATATATATATATATATATCTATGGGTCTACTTTAAAACACAGACACGCAAAACACCGACAACAAGAACACCGAGACCAGAAGATCAACAACTGAGATGACCGACAGTTTAAAAGCCCGACGCTGAGAACACCGACATGTTAAGGTAAGTGTGCGATAGTGACAGACTTTAGGGTTAGGGGCGTGTTAAGTGAGTTAGGTTTAGGGTGCAGGTAAGGTAAGTGTGTGATAGTGACAGACTTTAGGGTTAGGGGCGGGTTAAGTGAGTTAGGGTTAGGGCGCGGGTTAGGTGAGTGTGCGATAGTGACGGACCTTAGGGTTAGGGTTTGGGTTAAGGTTAGTGCATAGATAGTTGTGTATGTAAGGTTTAGTGTAGGTTTGTAAGGTTTTTGTTGTGCTTGTGTTGTGTGTGTGTTTTTTGGAAAAGGTATTTGTTTTGTTTTGTTGCTTGTCGGGATTGTGGTGTGTGGGGCATGTGAAGTTTCGTGCTTTTAAACTGTCGGTCACCTCAGTTGTCGATCTTCTGGTCTTGGTGTTCTCGTCGTCGGTGTTTTGCATGTCGGTGTTTTAAAGTAGACCCATATATATATATATATATATATATATATATATATATATATATATATATATATATATATATAGTTAGGTTTATTATTGAAATCTTGTGGTGCAGGTAGTCAAATAACAGGTGGAAGAAAGGCATTTTTCAAACAGGCACAATGCTAAACT
>NC_056745.1:1526114873-1526174873 GCF_019279795.1 Protopterus annectens | reverse complement strand
TGTAAAAAGGACCTCATTATATTCCAGCTTTTCTAATAAAAATGTATATGTTACATCCTATATTACTAGTTATTTTCAATATTTTATTAAGGAATGGGGCTATTCCACAATAATGGGAAGTTTCAAACATTGCTCCTATTCTAAAAAAGTAGAGAGAACATCATCCTATATAACACATTATAGACTAGTAAACCTAACTTCCATACTTTGTAGATGTTATGAGAGATGTTTAATGGAATTAATTCAAATGGAAAACAAATGTTTAGATGTAAATAATAACATTAACACAGGTTTATAAAGAATTGATCAATTTTACCTAATTTGACTGAGTTTTATGAGCAAGTAACTTTGGTGATGGTCTTTGTGTTATCTTGTGGTACCATTTTTGTGGATCTAGCTAAAACATTTAATGCCTTAATACATTGCTCAATATGCAAAGGTTTATGCAATTTGAGATTTAATGCCTTTATTATTAAATGGATAATGAACTGACTCACTAACAGAAGACAAAAAGCTGTGTTAATAAGCTGAGCCTAGGAATCCAGGAAAGCATGTAGGAGTGTAACACAAGTCTCTGTACTCAGTCCATTAATTTAATGCTGTATACCATTCCTATACATAAGTCATTTTTGATGAACAAATATGCAGATGACTCTAAAACAGGTTTTGTATTTGCAAGAAATTAAGATTATTAAGGCATTAACCATTAGTTTGAAAACATTATTGAATGGACACCTGGTGTTAGTATTACCACCAGTATTGACAAATGCAAAGTAAAATATCATTGCAAACCCTTATTAAAACAGAACATCAATCTTTATGATTTAACATAGAAAGAAGTATTCCAATATAATGATTTGCATTTAATTATTTCTAACAATGTATCTTTTTCCAAATATATTGATACTGTAATAAACATGGTTCTTACACAAGTGGGCTTGTTATTAAAAATTACATCAAGTAGAAATATGTAAAATATGATTAAGCTTTATAGGACTTTATAGGACTTTGTAAGACAATAGATGGAGCATGATATTTATTTTTGTATATAATCATGAAGAGATGTAAATAGGTTAGGAAAGCTAAAAAGAACATTTACTGAAAAGGTATATGACTTATCTAACTTTGACTATATTGGAAAGCTGCAAAAATTTATACTCGCTACATTACAGATATAGAGGAAAGATTAATCTTACATACAGAATAAAGAGTGAGGAAATATGATTTTTTGTTGAATTTAGAACCCTTAAATAGAATTAACAGATGAAAATATAAGAGCATGAAGTTAATCATATTAGATCAAGCTTAAGCACTTGTTTTACACAATCCTTCTCTGCATTTTGGAATCATTTACCCATTACTGTATGTAATTCTGAATGTCTTCAGCAGTTTAAAATATGTATTCTTGAGGGGACCTGAGGTATGTAATCCATTATTTAAGGGGTTTATAGGTTCATAGGCTGGTCCTAGGCTATCGGCCCTAGGGCCTATGCAAGCCTAGCCATAACGATTCCCTGGATATTTCTTCCCACAATATTTACTTCTCTGGACCCCTGTCTAGCAGGGTGACTGACATGATCCCTGGGGTGAATTTCTTATCTCCCATCCAATCATCAAGGTTCCTTTTGAAGAGGGCCAATGAGGTGCTCTGCTTGACATGTATGGGCAGTCTATTCCAGAGTATGGGGAGTCTCTGGGTCAGGAACCTATCTCTCCAGCATGTTTTGTTCATTGTGATGACAAGGTTTAGATCCCTGGAGCATGTGGCTCTGATGGATTGGTATTCCTTTAAGTGGAGCTTGTCCAACAGCTCAGGGTTTGACATGGCTTTGTATGTTAAGCAGAGATCACCTCTGAGTAGACGATATGCCACAGAGTATAGCTGGAGTTTTTTTAGACGGTCAACATATGGCATCTGCTTTAGGCCGGTGATTCTTTTAGTGAGGTATTTCTATGTCTTTCCAGTTGTTGCAGATGTCTTGTGAGGTACATACCAAACAGGGCATTATAATCTATAATGGGTCTAATGAGGGATTAGTACAGTGGGACAATGACCTCCTTTTTTCTGGATGAAAAGCCCTTAGTGATGAGATGTGCCACATAGAAGGATTTCCTGACTGTTGTGGCGATGTGGTTATTGAAAGTGAGACCACTGTCCACCTGTGTCCCTAAGTCTCTTATCACACTTTCGATGTTTAGTGTCCTGCCACCTATGTGGTAATTCATGGGTACATGATTTTTTCCAAAAGGGATAACTATACATATCTTGGCATTAAGCTTGAGCCCATGGCTCTGGCACCAAGCATCTGTTTCTGTAAGGCCCTTTTGTAGAATATCCACATAATTTGAGGATTCAATAATGTCCCAGTTTGCAGTCATCTGCAAACTTTGTTAGCCAGAGTCCCTTAGTGTTTGCCTGTACTTCAGAGAAGTAAATGCCAAACAAGAATGGTCCCAGGACTGAACCCTGAGGTACTCCACTTGTCACTTGTCTGGAGCTGAATTTGGAGTTGGCTACTTTTACAGTCTGGGTTCTGTCAGTAAGCCAGTTGGCCACCCATTGAGTGATGTAGGGATTTATGCCCAGCTTAGTAATTTTATCTATGATTCCAGCATGGGGGATGGTGTCGAAGGCCTTGGCGAGGTCCAGATAGGCTGTGGGGACCGCCTTACCCTCGTCCACAGCTCTGGAGACTGATTCGAAGATGTCAATCAGATTCAGGAGACAAGATCGGCCCTTCACAAACCCAAACTGGGTGGGGTCCAGTGTTTGAAGGTTGCCAATGTCTTTACTTATAAGTTCCATGATAATGCGTTCCATGTCCTTGCAGATCATGCTTGTCAGACTGATGAGATGGTAGTTCCAGGGATCCAAGGTGGATCCTCCCTTGTGGAGTGGGATAACTGTAGCTGTGCGCCACTCAGTGGGCACGAAGCCTGAGGTGAGGCTATGATTAAACATGACATTTAGGTAAGGTGCCAGTTCATTTTGTAGTTCCTATAGTACACAGCCTGGGATGTCATCTGGTCCCATGGATGCTGAATTCTTAGCTTTTGAGAGTGCGGTTTCTACTTGTGTGGCCATGATTTGGCAATCTTTTGGTATTGAGATGGGCTCTTTAGGGGGTGAGAGGGGGTGAAGTTGGCACTAAATCAATCTGCTAGGATATTGGCAATATCCTTGGGATCAGTATATTTAATGCCATTCTGTTGTAGCTCAGAGCAAATCTGAGCATTGCCATTTAGATTCTTGACATAACTATAGAATGCCTTGTGGTTTTCTTTGGAATCTTTGGCAATTTTATTTTCGTAACTAGCTTTTGAGGATTTTATGAGGGATCTCAGCTTCTTACTGAGGCTGGTGAGGGAGGTTTTTGCATCCTGGGATTTTCCTCTTTTCTGCAAAGTTTCTTCCTTCTGTTGTATAGTTTGTTTATAGGAGGGGACCACCAGATTGGCTTCATTTTTTTGGAGAAGAGCATCTTGGTTCTATTTGAGATTGCACGATTCATGCACGAGTGGATGTGCTCATACAGTGCCTTAGTGTAGGATTTTGCAGTCGAACTTCCAGATCCTGTTTGCGTGGGTGTCATGAAGTTTGTCACTTCTGACTTCAGTAGCATGAAGTTGGCTTTGGAGAAGTTTTTTAAGGAGGTTTCCTTACTGGGGGGTGGGGGTGGGATGTGGATGTCAAGGATGATTTGCTTATGGTCAGACCTGACCAATGAGGAGGTGACCACTGGTGTGGAGCATCTATCTCCCATGTTGGTAATGACCAGGTCTAGGATATTGGAGCCCCTGGTGGGACAATGGATTAGTTGATCCAGGGCATTGGAATTTATGAATTCTAAGAACCGTTGGGAAAAGGAGTTGGTACCCGAGTAGTTTTCCCAGTTAATGGCAGGGTAGTTGAAATCACCCAGTATTAGGGTGTTTGGTTGTATCTTAATATTTTCCAGTATGTTTAGAAAGGTGTAGTGAGAATCTTGGGGCATGGTGGAGGATCTGTAGCAAGCTACAATTTGGATTGCAGTCTTACCCAGTGTTAGTTGCACCTGGAGAATTTCAGATGCATTGTGTTGGGCAACTAGCCTGGAGGTGTGAATTTCCTTGGTGAATATGGACACTCCTCCACCTTTAGTGTTTCGGTCTTGGTTTTGTGGCCGAAAAGTGTGGTAAGAATTGTAGCCTGGTATTGCAGTGGTGCTCTCTGGAGCCTTGAACCAGGTCTCAGTCACTGCACAGATATCGATGTTCTCCATTTTTAGGAGTGCCTCGAGAGAGTGCATTTTGAGGTTTAGACTTCTAGCATTTACTAGGATTAACTTCAGATTTTGCATGGTTGTATCTGTTACGGTGGTATTTTATACTGTGAATCTTGCCTAAAAGAGGCACTATAGGGGTGGCAAGAGCTTTAGCCAGTAACCTGAATCCCAGGGGTGACTGGTGCAGACCATCTCTGGCAAAGTATCGTGGTTTGTCGATCATGTCTTCCCAGGCAGACAAATACTGGATCCCCTTTGAATGACACCAGAAGCTTAGCCAATTGTTAAAGTCAATCATTTTGTTTTTATACTGTGGTATCATTCTGGGCGAAGGGAGGACGCTACTCAGGGCTAGGATCATACCTACCTGGGTCACATGATCCAAGAGCTCTTCCATGTCTCTTTTCATGTAGTCCAGGGAGGTACGTCTCAAGTCATTCACTCCAGCATGGACAATGGCAGAGTTGTGTTTGTACTTGTTGTGGAGTGACTTGATTGCATGTGTTATGTGGTGGATCCTGGCACCCGACAGGCAGCTGACTGTAATTTACTCCTTGTTCAGCCTGGTGAGTGGGACATCAGTGTGCGTGACTATAGAGTTACCTATGACTAAAGTGTTTGGTACATTCCTCAAAGGCTTTAGCAGCAATACACAGTATAAGAACCTACAAACTTATCTATACTGATTCATGACACTGACCTGTATTATGTCCACAATTCATGGTCATTTTCTTGGTTTAAAATATATGATGATGTTGATTAATGAATACCTCCACAATTGTGTAATGCAGTTAGCATTTTGTTTTCAAGAAAAAAATGTCTATATTATAGCTTGAGGTACTAATTTAGAAATTTCAGGAATAATGCAATCTAAATCCATAACATTCCCCCAGATTCACTAATCTTCCATGCAGGACTAGACTAGTCCTGCACGGAAGCACCCGTGTAAGAGGAGGACAGCTACGCGTCATGCATATTAATGAAAGCATGCTGCCCGACCTCCCAGACTTACACGGAGCATGTACGAGTGCAGGGGGCATGTCTGAGAGCAGAGCTCTCAGAATAAACATGCCCCTGCAATGTTGAACAGCAGAAAGTGAAAATAAATGAACAAGACTGCTCATAGGTGTCTGCATATCCCCACCAACATCCCCCCATGTGTAGAACAGCAACAATACATATTAATAAACTGAAGAAACCCCTTTATTTTTTTATAAAAATCCGAGTACAGCTAACTGTAGGTGTGCGGGTGTGCCCATTGCTTAGCTATAGTTAAAGCAGCTTAAAAGGCTGAAGAGGATAGCAAGGAAGATATATGCAAATGAAGCAGCACATCAATAGTGTAGTGGGCAGAGCATCCGCCTAACGAGCAGGCATTCCCGGTTCGAGTCCCACTGCAACACATACCATTTTCATGTGAAATCTGTATATGAACATTTTATTGCTGTATAACCTACTAAATAACATTTAAATGTGGACTGGAGTATTGCATTAAATGCACATGTGAGGTGTCAGTGTCATAATGAATAAAGAACTAGGAAGCATGTTTAAGCACCAGTAAGCAGTAGTAAGCATATGTAAGCACTAGTAAGCGACTTTACGCCCGTTTGCACAGGGGTAAGCAATGTGCACACAGGTTAAGCAATTCTGAAGCTAAGTCTCTGTAAGCATATATAACCAGAAGTTAACATTGCTTACCTTAGCGCAAACCAGCACAAACATGCTTACAATTGCCTAAAAATGCCTTAATCACTTGGTATGCATCAGCTGCTGTTCTGGACAGAAATAAAAGTAACCAGCTTTTTGCAGGATGTAAAATCAGCACCATCTACACTACAGTCACAGTAGTTAACCACTAAGCCTTCACAGCATTATGTAAGAATGAGGTACAAACAAACAAATCCTCAGCATAGAAAAATCAAGCTGAACATGTGAAAGGAATTTATATACAGTGTGATGTTGTATAACCTGATACATAACCTAAATATGTGAACTGGAGTACTGCAGTAAGTCCAGATGTGATGTGTTATTGTAATAAAGTGTTGAAGTTCCCAGGATCCCATACAGTGCACATACACATGAATCAAGGATACAAGACACATATATAACATGTAATGACAAAGAAATCAATGCCAAAATGCAAATATCATGCAGATCGAATATTAAGCACTACTAAGCATTGCACAGCACTGCTTCTCAGACTACTGGCAGGATACTACCAGTGGGAGAAACAGTGTCAATCTGCTAAGTCTAATCTGAAAACAAACACATGTTCGTCCCTAGCGGGTCGACCCCAAAATGTTTGCTAAAAAGAGTCTTCGGAGTAACATACCATGCCTCAAAGGTAAGCAAAAAAGGGTACATATGTTCACGGACTAAATGTTTGGGAAGCCTGAAGATCCATGGGTTGAGACAACTTACGTGATACGTCCCAAAAATTGGAGAGTGGGCAATGTGCAGTGGTGTGGTTAGATTTGGCTGGAACCTATAGGAAGGATGATTGCTGTGGAGGATGAATGAGGGGAGGGAAAGATGGGTATGACATTATGGACCAAGGCGTGCCGGGGTTGGATGGACCTATTCTAATGGGACTGCCTCGTGGATGTAAGTGAGAAAGGAGAGGGAAACAGGAAAGGAACTGAGACATACCATTTCCCATGGCAAAGCATGTTATGAGTAATATGTATGTTGCATAACCCACAGAATAACATATATATATATATATATATATATATATATATATATATATATATATATATATATATATGAAATGGATTACTGCAGACATAAAATAACATAAATATATATATAGCTATATATATATATATATATATATATATATATATATATATAAACTGGAGTACTGCAGTAAATGCATATGTGAGGTGTCAGTATCATAATGCATAAAGCAGTACGTAGGGTAAGCAGCAATAAGCAGTAGTAAGCATATGTCAGTACTAGTAAGCAAGTTTAAGGCTGTATGCACGGGCAATGCGCATACAGGTTAAGCAAATCTGATGCAAACTATCTTTAAGCATATGTAAACGGAGGTTTGTGTTTGCACGATGGTAAGGACTGCGTACACAAAGTAAGCAATTTTGAGGCTAACCTGGTGTAACTGGATGTTACCTGCAGTTGGCAATGCTTACCATCATGGAAACATGCTTACAACTGCTTAAAAGTGCCTTAATCACCCTGTATCCCACCGCCCTTGTTCTACCCAGAAACAAAATTAACAGCCACTGCAAGGCTCAAACCCAGGACCCTGCATACCACAATCATAGTGAATTACTAATACACCATGTCAGATATACATAAATCCCAATTATTTTCAGACATATCATGCAGCACAGTCAATCTGCGTAAGAGGAATTGTACTAGTATCATAACACTCAACCTCTAATTACAAACATTCTGGACACAGTATGACAAAATTGGGGTACAAATTGGGATAAATGTGAAATGTTGCTCTTATACATGTTAAATGTTGCTAGTTAAACAGTGATTTGTTGTAATGCACATAATCTGAACAACATGAAGTCTGAAACTCTAATGTATTGTCATTTCTGACTGACTTCATTCCTGACATCATCCATGGCAATTGGCCAAATGGATGTAGGACAGGCCAAAATTGTGAGCCAAACACATGCATGGACATATGGACAGTTATAGATCTGTAAATGTAGAGAGATACATAACTACATATAAATGTACGACTCACACATAAATCATATCACATCAATTGTATATAGGTAGAAAAATAAATGTTCACATATATATAGAGATATATATAGATATACACACACACACACACACACACATATATATATATATATATATATATATATATATATATATATATATATATATATATATAAATATATATATATATATATATATATATATATATATATATATATATATATATATATATATATATATATATATATATATATATATATATATCTATATATACATATGTAGATAGATATGTGTATTGTATCTGCAAACAGGAAAAACAACCGGAACCCCCACCACAGAATAACTGACCATATGCACTGTTAATGAGGATGGGGGGCTCAAATGAGGGATACCTGGTGATTACTGCTATGTTCTCCCCCACCACAGCTGTAACAGATATGCTGTGCAATGCAATATCCAGCATATTCAGTTCTTGACCCCAGGACCCTCCACAACACAGCTACAATGGTTTAACAGTAAGCCACTACAACTGTACAAAGTCAGGGCAATATCTGTAACATATCATGCAGACAAGTCATTCAACTGTAGGGAATGTCAGTGTGGAAGGACTACTCATTACAATGCTATACATACACATGTATATTTATATAGACATATATGTACACACACACACACACATACACACACACACATATATATATATATATATATATATATATATATATATATATATATATATATATCGGGATATATCTATAGATAAATTATATATATATATATATATATATATATATATACACACACACACACACACACACACACACACACACACACACACATATATATATATATATATATATATATATATATATATATATATATATATATATATATACATACACACAAACAAAACATATTAGTAGCCATACATATGTAGAAGTACTGTAGACGTTCTGGGTGCACAGTATATCCCAGAAACATAACCCCTGTAAGTGGCACCTGTGAAAAGTGTAGTGTGGCAACCATTCCCACAAATGGGAATACATAACAGTCAACATATACCCACTCACAATTTAAAGCTCAGGACACCACACACAGGTTGGCATACTCAGAAAACCTTAATCTCTGTACAATACAACAATGTATGCCATTTATGACAGCACATAGATTTCCAAATACATATTCAATGATGGATGCAAGGCCCACACAATACAGTAGATGCAAGCACTATGGATATATAACATACTATGCTGTCCAGGTGAGGCCTGCAATTAGTACAACATTAAAAAAATATTAGCATTCAAGATGAGAAGCAATCAACAATCACAGATGTAGGTCAGCAGCCTCCATTTACAGCCTGTAGTCAATGTTTAGGGGGGAAATTCAGTAGTTCTGGTAATGTCACTGAATCACATACATAACATTGCTTAACCAAACATCTCACTGTCACACTGACTGACTGAACTTTGTATAACACTGTAAACTGTAGCCCACCACTGTTCCCATGGAGGAATCTATGAATGTGTGCAGCCATACACCTCAATGTGTTTTAACACTTCTATCCCTGAAAAGATGTCACAGCCTAGGTTATTGGCATTGAACCCCCCCCCCATAAAAGGCTGTACAAGGGCAAGGAACACTGTGTACCACACACTGACCTCTGGAATGTACAAGGGCACATATGTGTTGTCCAGCTGTTGCCCCCATATATATGGACCTTGCCCAACAGTTGTTGTGGTAGTCCATGACATGACTGAGATGATAGCAGTAATGTTAGCAATAAATAATAATAGGCCATTACTTAACAACCCCTTACCGTATCACAGCAGGACAAAGACTGGCAAATATGTGGAGGACAGAGGCGGGAACACAGGGCTATATTTGCATTATTGCTATTACACACCCTGGAAATTGCTGGTGTCACAGGATCTGTTGCAACATACCCTTATGCAGGAATACAACATCGAAATACAAATGGATGTAGCCATGTACTGATAGCACTCAACAGACAAAATGCTACTGATATATCTGGGACAAGACCTGTGTGGTGCACAGACAAAACCTAACAGGCAATCCTCTGGCTGTCATGGATAGGCCCACAGTTGAGAGCTATGCAGACAGACTACATTCCATGCTAAACTACTATGTACACAGAAACCCTGTAAGACCAGCAAGATACAATGCACATAACAACACTACTCATGCTGTCTGTAGGTCTGGAACTTTACCGAAATGTGTATTTGGCCTGTGTCTGCAGGTCCTGCTGTAAGAGGTATTGCTACCTGCTGTCTGTAACACAGCTGTCCATATACAGGAAGGATGTCCATCACACAGGCACTCTACAGGGACCATGACCACATGATGTAGTGGTTTAGAGTAGGTGGTTGCCATGACAGTGGTGACTGAAAGTACTACACATGTGTAATCATATATATAATATATATAAATATATATAAATCATATATATATATATATATATATATATATATATATATATATATATATATCACTATCTGGATAATAATATGTACATATATTTCCACCATATGTCCTGGACATGGAGTGTAGCCCTACCCCATCCTCTATATTCCCACAGTCATAGTGCAAAGGGAAGTCAGGTATGTATTGCAGGTATATTAGTAGACTATTGCTACTGTCATTGGGATTGTCTTCACAGACATGGTATGGGTTGGATGTCACATCTGCTTATAACATGTGTGCCATTGGCTACTGACAGACATCCTAAGGACATCATAGTACAGTACCGCTGCTAGCACGTAGTGCCCCTGTGGAATGCAGCAGAGATAATGGACAATATATGTTGAAATTCTGACACACTCTCTACAGTCCAGAGGTATACACATAGCTTCTTAGTGCTAAACATGTGTACCATGCCTGACAATATGGATTTAGACAGCCATGTAGATGGGTATAACACATAACGACTGGAATACATTTGCCACCATAGGTTATGCATTCACACACCCCTGTCTGGCCTGACACATAATAACTGCTGGTACAGAGGTGCCAAGGCATATACTACCCATTAAATATTGACATACATCTGTACAGCATCCCACTGCTCTGTCTGACATACATCACTGTTAAGGGAGGCACGGCAGCAGTACACCTGGCAAGTATCTGCACATGACATCTCACTGGGTAAGTACACTAAGCTGCTAGGCATGTAACAATGCACTGTGCAGGCTACAGGCAGACTGGCTCAATACTGGCCTACATCTCCTATGGGGGAATGCACATGTACCTGCATATATAGCAGGCTCTACAGGCATGTCACAGCACAGGGTAAGATATACCTGTGTGAAAGTGCATAACCACAACCAATGTGAACACAGCCACAGCCACATATGTTAAACTAGTATAATATTACAGTATATAGACTATCTGTTCGACACCATCATCATACGTGCCACTCACAGACTGACCCTACATATACTGGGCTGCTACACAGTTTGGTCTGATGGCTGTCTGTGGTATGGGACATGTGTGTGTATGGTCCTACAAACATGTACACCAATTGAGTACCATACAGTGGAGCAGCATGTAACTTCAGATAGGACGGGACCTAGAACAATTACATCTACCACAGTCTGTACACAGGCTAAAGTACATATTAACAATACATACACTGTCAACATTCACCTTAAGTACACCGACCTTAGTACTGTACAAATATCCACAGAATGTCCAGGTTATGTCATCAAATATAACCCCTACTTTACATAACATGTGTAGCATTCTGATATCTCACTGGCTTATTATCAGATATGATGACAGTAATTATGGTGTACAGCACATATGCACCACTTCATGCACGACATATGTATGCAGGTTGACAGAGTTGTGGCTTGAAGCACATACACAGGGCTAGTAAGGATATGTTGCTGTGATAACCTCATACATTTACTGTTGTAACAGGGTTTGTTGCAACGTATGTCCTATGAGGGATAAGAAGCCAGTAACTGTCATGGCTTTCACCATCTACAGACTGCAATCCTCACACTACTTTCTGCAGTACACAGATAGATGCTTCATTGGTAACACATGACACCAAAGGCACGACACACTGCCCAGTCTGCAGATGACCCTGCTGATGGGGATTCCACATAAACATGGAACTGACATGGCAGGTATTGAGACATGTATGACAGTCATATTCACACACACTGTTAAACCAACAGTACTCCAAATGCAGTATAGCAGCACTTTCAGTCTGTAGTCAGGTCAGGCACATCCTTCTCCTGTGTGTTGGCCTGTTTCCACAGTGTATGTTGTTAGAGGTAAATCCCCAATCCATCTGAGATGCTGTTTGCCAAACAACAGATCTAGTTCCTGCTCACAGTGAATGAGAGGGGCCAACACCAACATGATGTTCCTAGATATTGGAGTGTGTTTCCATGCAATTGGCTATGGGAATGTTATCACAGCTGTTCCACATGCAATCAGCTAGGGCTGGCCTGCAATTCGTGCAGAGGCCATCAGCTGATCATGAGCGTCACTTAAAATATGCATGCTGCTGCCAAGCAAGACAGGTGTAGGTCTCCACATCCACCAGAGAGAGAGTGGGAGAGGTAGACAGAGGCAAAGACAAGGCAGGGAGTGGTGGGAGAGTAAAACCAAAGCATGTTTGTGTCACACACCTACCAGCACAGGGTATCAAACCCCTGAAGACTATGTAGTGCTATCACAGTTCTATGTAGTTATTGGATGCACCACATGGTTTACCTGTTGTGGAGCCCTCAGAACATATATGTGATGGTGACTGACATCTGCAACAGGGATATGGTAGCTATATGGTACATGATGTACACATGCCTGTCCACATGTACAGGTGCCAGCATCAATACAGCCACACTCTCACAGGGATGCAGACACATTGACACACTTGGCACAGCCAGGATTACAACTCATCAGTAGTGGGATTGCCACAACAAATCACTGTGCAGATATCACATGCACCACACAGGTCATACAGGGGTTGTACGGGCAAAGGGTATGGGGAGGTGTCTGACATCAGACAACATGCTTCAGTATGCCCATGGGGGTTCTAAGGAGTGTGGATGTGAACATATGCACCCTACAACACACATACAAACACACAGGGTGCCAGTACTGACATGCATGGGTGCATGTCTGTACAGGTGTGCGGTGGTCAACTGTGCCAGACAGCTGTACAAAGCTAGGCGATGGGTATACCTTGGCATCAGGCCACATGACAATGGTCTGCATTGTGGCTCAGTGCTGTAGTGTCTGCATTTGCTCACAGAGGAGAATATTTTATCCTTCATCCAGTCACCTGGGTGACTATTGTGTGTGGCCAATGCTGTGCATCGCTTGCCATGTAAGTGTTCCTTAGTGCATGACATGGATGGTATCTGGGATGTTCATACCTCCCACATGCATGTACAGTGATATGTGGAACTGTACCTGGGGTGTCTGGCCCATGTTGTGAACACAGATATCATCAGATGTGCCAGTCTTGCCCTCCTGTGGCGGGAACTGGTAATGGCCAGCAGGTTTACCCTGCACCTACATTGATAGCATGCTAACAGCATTCCCTGGTGTTGGTGGCATCTGTCAATACAGGGTATGTTGTCAGGCATGGTATGTCCTTTGTGCGTCACATGTGATGGCACCACAGGTGTTTTAGATGTCCATTGGGGAACATGGGGAAGGTGCACTGTCTGCATGTAAATGCATATTGGACAGATGGACAGGGTGCTATGCCCTCTGTAGCCCACAGCTATCACCCCATAGTTACTATCAGTGGCCAATATGCAGTGTACTACCCACATATTGGCTGTTGCCTAGGCATGTGTGTGTGTATGAGACATGGGTTGAGAGTGTACTCTGGGTAATACTGGGGTTGCTAACTATGATTGCCTGGCCTTGATGTCATATGTATGGGTATGGATTTGCACCCAAGCCTCTCAGCTATCTCATATCTGTTATCCCTGTATGGTGGACATTGTGATATATAGTAGGGACACCATATAAGAAATATGTAAAACTCACTCCACATTGACCACACACTCACATCCACACAGGATACATGTTACAAACACGCGCGCACACACACACACACACACACACACACACACACACACACACACACACACACACACACACACACACACACACACACACACACACACACACACACACACACACACACACACACACACACACACGTCATGTCTGGGAGTAGAACCCCTATCTAACTAGTTTAATACACTACAACACTACCCAGTTATAGTACGCACCATGGAGATTGTTGGAGTACTCCTTCCCCAAAGGTGTATATCACATTGGAAGGCATCAGCAGGATTGCCAATGTAGGACATTTGAAATGTACTGTGTGTGACTAGCCTAAAATGCATTGCTCCCTACACAGTCAGTAACACACACACAAAACATCCACAACTGACATGTGTGGGTATAGAACCCCTAACAGAGGTCTATATCACACTACAGCATGGAGCTGTTATAATATCCACCACAGGGATTACTAGGGAATGCCTTCCCCAAAGGTGTATTTCACATTGGATGACATCAGCAGAATTGCCAAAGTAGGCCATTTGAAATGTACTGTGTGTGACTAGCCTATAACGCATTGCTCTATACACAGACATTGTAACATAAACAAAACATCCAGAACTGCCATGGGTGGGGATGGAACCCTACAACAGTTCTACATCACACTACAGCAGTACAGGGCATGCTACAGAGATTACTGGATTCCAACCTTCCCAGATGTGTATTTCTAGGTGGGTGACATCAGCAGCCTTGCCAAAGTTGAGTATATGAATTGTAAGGAGTGTGAGTACCCTAAAAAGCATTGTCCTCTACACAGTCAGACATGCACATAAATGCACACAAACAGTTGCCAAGTCTGGGGTTTGAACTCCTACCTAAGTACTTTATCACACTACAGCAGTACACACTTACAGGACATGCTAGGAGCTTACTGGGCTACGACCTTCCCAGAGGTGTATTTTTAGGTGGGTGACATCAGCAGCCTTACCAAAGTTGGGTATATGAATTGTAAGGAGTGTGAGTACCCTGAAACACATTGCTTTCTACACAGTCAGAGACAGACAGACACGCACACAAATGCATACACAGACACACACACACACACACACACACACACACACACACACACACACACACACACACACACACACACACACAGTTGCCAAATCTGGGGTTAGAACACCTACCTAACTACTTTATCACACTACAGCAATACATAGTTACAGGATGCGCTACGGAGAATACTGGGCTTCAACCTTCCCAGAGTTGTATTTCTAGGTGGGTGACATCAGCAGCCTTGCCAAAGTTGAGTATATGAATTGTAAGGAGTGTGAGTACCCTAAAAAGCATTGCTCTCTACACAGTCAGAGACAGACAGACACGCACATAAACTCACAGTTGCCAAGTCTGGGGTTAGAACTCCTACCTAAGTAGTTTATCACACTACAGCAGTATGCAGTTATGGGATGCACCATGGAGATTACTGGACTGCAACTCTCCCAAAGGTGTATTTCACATTGGATGACCTCAGCAGGCTTGTCATAGTAGGGCTATGGGGAGGGTGGTGTGTGCATGGGCTATAACTCATTCATGTATGGGTTGACATGCCACATGCGGGCAAACACAGGGTCATATATCACAGGTACTTGTATACAGCTGCTAGATGACTACTTCCTTGTACTGTCATATTGCACAGCTGGCATGTGCACCACATAGTCTGTAATGCTGACAGATACTGGTGGGTAGTATCTGCAGTTAGTGACATCTGCACCTCATGTGTTGGGGCCCCTTGGCTGTGTGCTGGGTGGGACAGACCTGGATGGCTCCTTGTCAAAGTCACCCTCTTCCACACATCTATGTACATCTACCTTTGGCTTATTATAGTGTGTTGTCCTGACATATATGCCTGTATTCCTATCCACTGTGTGTCAAGGCATGAGTGGTGCATAACAACTGCAACTGCCAGATATGTCTGGTCCACTGGTGTTTGCATTCATGGTCTTCATGTGAGCATGCCCAGTATGATCCTTCAGTATGTTGTTGACTGACATTGCCTTCATTTCTCTAAGTGTGTGAGCATGCCCAGTGTGACCTTTCAGTATGTTGTTGACTGATATTGCCTGCCCAGTATGACCTTTCAGTATGTTGTTGACTGATATTGCCTTCATTTCTCTAAGTGTGTGAGCATGCCCAGTATGGCTGTCTGTATTGAATGTGTGAATCATGTCCAGGTAGTTTGTGCTGCAGTGTTGACCTTTTTGTTGTACACCAACAGGTAGCATGCTATCTCTGCAGGGTATCCATCGATCATTTGGTTTGACTGTTACTACATTTCTGCATAGTGGGGGGGGGCACACCTGACTGTTTCTACATTTCTACACAGGAGTGAGGTGCACACCTGACTGTTATTACATTACTATGTAGGATGGGAGGGGGGAACGCCTGACTATTTCTACATTTCTACACAGGATTGGTGGTACACCTGACTGTTATTACATTACTATGTAGGATGGGGGACACACCTGACTATTTCTACATTTCTACACAGGGTTGGGGGCACACCTGACTGTTATTACATTACTGTGTAGGATGTGGGAGGCACACGTGACACTTGTACACATTTGCTATGACTGTACTGGTATGTCAGGTACTCCATTTCATTCTGTATTGCTAACAATCATGCTGACTAGAGGCATACGAGTGTACTACAGATCGTGGCTTTGGTTGCCATACATATTATTGTCTGACTTCCTACTCTTCAGAACTAACATCCCACTGCCTGCCCTGCTGTGGTCTGTCTGTGTAGGCCTGGTGGGGAAGTTAACCATAGCCATCATTCTAGGGCCATGGCACAGGCTCTGTTTGGGTTTGTCTACACCTGCCCTGCTGGCTGAGACTGTTGTTGGGTATGTGCACCATCCTGACTGACATGTGTGGGTCATATGGACACACATGTTTCTCAACACATTTTCTGCAGTGGGTTTTGTCACCCTGTGTAGTACTGGCTACTATGGTGACTCCAGTATGTGTTACAGATGTCAGGGTGCCACTATGAGTGTCTACTGTCTGCTGCCATAACATTCAGCCACCCAATTCCCTTGCATGCTCACATCCATACCATAGCTACAGGTAACAACACATTTTACTCCATTTGGCAATTGGTAAGTTGATTGACTTACCTTGAGGGTGTGCCAGACTTGCGGATGGTGCTGGAGGGCTGCCTATGTCAGATGCACATAGTACACTCCCTATACATGGTTGAGCACAAGTAGTGTCATGTTTGGCATCCCTTTTATTGTATGTGTGAGTCAGAGAGAGGTGTCATTCCCTGGGTCACTACTGTAGCACCCACTACCCCTGGGTATTCTGCTATTTGGTGGATGAGATGCATATTGCTAGTCAACATCTCACGGGTGTTGAGGAAATATATGCACTCACTGGCATGTGCTGACATGGCATCCAGGAACTGGTTTTAAACTCTGGATGCTGATGCCTGTGAGATCCCCATAATATCCACAGTTGTGCTTTGGGGGGTACCTGTGGCTAGTATACCTAGGTGTACACATACTTTGGTATCCACTGGGATGAGTTCCCCTCGGTCAGTTTGGTGGGTCAGGTGTGAACGCACAGCTCAACAATTTGCTATAGGAGGTCTCTGTCCACCCTATAATGCTCCACTATCTCCAGCTCATGTAGCCCCTGGTAGGTTAACTTGGGTCTGTACAGTCTTCTCCGGCTCCTCACTGTGGGTTCTTCGGCAGCATTCACATCCTCACCACCCTCAGCTACTTGCACATGTTGTTCTATGTTGCCTGCTGCAGCCCTTCTCATTTTGTAGGTTTGTTTGTTAAAAGTTCCCCGCTTGTATACACCAGTGGTGTGGAGTGTGGGAAAAACCAGAGCAGAAGGTGTTTGCTTAGTTTATAGTAGTATTCTGGGCTGGGCTAGTCTGTTGCCTGTGTAATTGGCTGATTCTGATACATTTCACCTGCCAGCTAAGCTAGTTCTCCTTGATTACCTTCCTACTGCTGTTTTCCCTTCCCATTGCCTTCATCTTTAAGCCCATGTGTGTGCCATGCAAATACAGTGCTCAAATGTGCACAGAGCTGCTATTTCCTGGTTTAACTTCTTTTTTCTTCCTGTAAAACCCGGTACACGGTGTGCGTACCCGCTTACACTTTGTAAAGACTGCTAGGCAGGTTTAGACACACACCCTAGCTTAGATGTGCTAAGCTAGGAGCAAACCCAAGCCACAGACCTCCAATCCACTTTACAGGTTGCCTGACGCACACCCCCATGATGTCATCTACCTCCTAGTCTTGCACCCAGCAATTCATACTCTTACACTGTTGGGACCTGCCTCACATGCTGGGGAAAACTGGGATTTACTATCCTTCCCCTCATTTGCATAGGATTGCCTGCTAATGCATAGTTACATATCTCACACTGGACCTCCCCCCTTAGCAACCACTATTCACTAGCTAGGTTGTCTTCTGCCTGTCATTGACTTGCATGGCAGAATATTGATTTTAGTTAGAATGCTTATTTTAGGTTTATTTTATTATTTTCCCCGATCCCGTTTGCGCGCCGCTGCCCTATGCTTTAACAACCGAGATCGGAAAAAAAATAATAAAAGTTCATTTTCTTGTATTGTTTGCAATGCCAGTGGCCTTATACTTAGCCATTGGCATGCTGCCTCAATGATATGCAGCCTTTATTTGGAGCTGTCATAGCTCCTTTTTGGATTTTGCAGAAATGTACTTTGTTACTACATTTCTGCAGATAGCACTAGTCTTGCACGGACTGTTGCAAGCTTCCTGGATTGCAAAATCATCTAATTTGCATGGATTTCACCTGCAAATGGGTTGATTTGTATACCAGGGCTTAGTCCATGCAGGATTAGTGCTGGAGCACTCGTGTATGCTCCCTGCAGCCTGTTCCTGGATCGCACGGCAGACATATTGCCTGCGTGGGCTCATGTACCAATCTTGCACTCCGTGCAAGCTTCTTGAATCCGGGGGATTATTTTATTTTACCAATTTATACTTTTACACGTTATCAAAAGTTTTAATAATGGGTTTGCTTTTTTATTTAAGTAATTTGTATTTTAGACTTTTTTTAATGAATAATCTGTCTGTTCCTCCCCTGTCTACTTTATTAAGTGTATCATAGTTTTCCTTTTAGAACTATTTTTGTATTACTGCATTCTATCTATCTATCTATCTATCTATCTATCTATCTATCTATCTATCTATCTATCTATCTGTCTATCTATCTATCTATCTATCTATCTATCTATCTATCTATCTATCTATCTATCTATCTATCTCACCTGCTTTATAATGTTTGAAGACCATTTAGTATTGTGCATTTTTACTTTACTTATTATAAAACTATAGATAGTTTATAAGATATAAATAGTTTTAAGCTAGCGTTTCTTTGTATTTTTTTTTATTTTTGATTCTTGTAATTTATTTTGTTTTTCGTTATTTTGTATTGTTAGTTATAACTTTTTTTAGTTTTATTGTTACACTAACTTTTTACTTTTCCAAATAAAAAAACTTTTGAGTCCCACAATATTATGTCATTGACTTCTCCATTATTACTGATTTCCATGTATTATTTGAGTTCCTTATATAACAAGTCTTCAAAATATCATAGTTTAATTGCAGAAGCCATCGATTAAATAAAAATATTTTGTTAATGAGTATTAAGCTACCAAAACAAACAGCATTATTTTCTGATATGATACATGGTATTATATTTACTTTTTCCAAATTGCCTCTCAAATTCATGTCATAAATACAGATAAATAATGTATAAAATACATGAGATCATCTTCTGGATATGGATATGGATATTTTTACTGAAAAAGCACTTTTGCGGTAGTATGACTGCAGCTAGAGGGAGTCATGGGAGAATGACTGTTGCGTTGATCGTACTACATGAGGATAAGGGAATACTCCCTTTTCCTCACTGTAGTGCGATCTCGGAGTGAGAATATTAAAGTTGAGGGGTGGGGGGGTGCAGGAGGGCTTGACCGCCTGCATAAATGTAGGTTTATTGTTTTTTTTTAACGCACTTTAACAAAAGCGCTTTTTCGATGAAAGCGCTTTCGTTAAAGTGTGTTCGGTGATTGTGGATTCGGACTATTGAACTTTCGTTCAATAGTCCTAGATCTATATATATATATATATATATATATATATATATATATATATATATGGGTCTCCTTTATATGGTCGAAATTTCATAAAGTCAAAGACCATATGGCCGAGACCATATGATTGACTTTTGAAATGTCAATCATGTAAAACAAACAAACAAAAAAAAAACAACAATCACTTATCTTCACATTGCTAGCAGGGGGCAAGCCCCCCTGCACCCCCTGGGGGCCCCCCGGGAACTTAAAAATACCAACTCCGAGATCACACTACAGTGCAGAAGATGGAAATCTTTCCATTACGTACTGTACAGAGATGTCCGTTCCGCATGGTTGACATTTCAAAAGTCGATGATAAGGTCTCAACCTTATGGTCTTTGACTTTATGAAATGTCAACCATGTGAAGGGGACCCTTATAAGAATTCCCAATGAATATTCCTAAAGAAATCTGCACCACCCATATGAATATTCATCTGAAATTCCCCCACACCCCCTGCAAATTAAATATACCAACACCAAGATCACACTACAGTGCAAAAATTAGCAAATTTTTTGTTCCACTCAGCTGGACGGAAACATCAATCACAGAAGATACACACACTCATACACAGGCCAACCAGAGATCACTGCTCTAATACAATGTCGGTATGTTGACCTCCCTGCACCAGAGCAGGATTCTAAAGTAAACAGAAGGATTATAAACAATTTTTACTAGAAGGTAAATGCATACATCAGAGATCAACATTAGATTGCCTTCTTCTAAAGTTATACTAAGGTAAACATTTACAACATTGACGGACATGTTGCACAAAACATTCGCCAGTCTTTTTTGCTTACTTAGGACATAGTCAGTATTCTACGCATTAGCAACTTCAATTTCAGTATTATAAAATTTGGCATTTTAAATTTCAGTCTTATAAAAGTTGATATTGTAGACTTTCAGTCATATGAAATTTTGACATTCTAGTCTTGGTATTATGGGTTTCAGGATTTTAAGATATATATAGATATATAGATAGATATAGATAGATATAGATATATATGGTTCTACTTCTAAATTTTGAAATTTCAAAAGTTTGAATTTCTTACGGTCAAGACCATAAGATCAAAGTTTTGAAACTTTGAACCCTTTGAATGGAGATCACTGGATAGCATGGAATGGTGTATTTACCATTTTCCTTGCTGTAGTGTAGAGTTGGTATAGTTAATTAGCAGGAGGTGAGGGTGAAGGAGGGTTTGCCCTCCTGCAAAAACATAAAAAAAATATTTTTTTTGTTTTTGTTTATTTATTTATTTTTTATTTACATTTCAGAGTTTCAAAACTTTGATCTTATGGTCTCAACCATAAGAAATTCAAAGTTTTGAAACTTCGAAATTTAGAAGTAGACACTCACACAGACACACTCACACACACATACATATATTATATATATCTATCTATCTATCTATATATATATATATATGTATGTATATAGATAGATATACACATTAAAAGAAATGCGACTACTGAATATGCCAAAAATGTTTTAGCTTTTACGTAGGTAAGACTGAACATAAGTTGAGAGAACGGATTTATGAGCATGTATATTATATTGACAAGGGGAAGGAGACAAGTGCATTAGCAAAGCATGTTCAGGCAAACCCAGGTCACAGTTTCAAATTTAGTGTAATTGAACAAGTGAAAATAGGACCAAGGGGGTTCCTGCTGGGTTATTGCTTGAAAGGCAAGAACTATGCTGGCAGATTCTTTTAAATGTCTGTTCCTACCCAGGACTGAATGACCAATGCTCGATAGCTTGTTTATTGAAACTTAAAAGTTTGTTCAAATAAAATAATTAATTTAAATTTTAGAACTTAAAGGTATGCTTTTTTATTTGTGATGATCTAGTATTTTGAATTGTAAATAATGGAAAGGGAGTGTTGTTTCGTAGCCTTGTTTTAGGTGTTTTCATTTTTTAATAATGGATGGTTGTCACATGATGTGAGTTAGGTCATGTGATTTTTGACAGGTATTTAAACAAGGAGGTGTGTTTGATTAAAATTATCTGAAGAAGTTCATTGAATGTGGATAAATGAAAGCGCTTACCAAATAAACAGGTTCTTCGATCTGTGACCCTCATCTTTGGTTTATTCAGTAGATATAGATATAGATATGCTAAACTAAGATATTTCTTTTCATGTTCAACAATTATAATTGAAAAAAGTGCAGATGGAATTTTTTTGGTATGATAGATTTTTTTTTTCACAATGCAGAATAGTACAACTTTTCTTCCTAAAAGAAAAGGTTATCACTAGTTCATAATCTTTATCATGTAATCATTGGGCACCAATGAATAATAATATCTGCATTACTCAGTTGCAGACACTTAAATAACACCACTATTTTATTACCACTTTTGGTACCACTTAAGTTTAAATATAAAAATCATTAACATGGTTATTTGTTGATTTATTTCACTGTCTCTAACTAAAATAGTCCCCATATTAGTGTTACAATAATAAACTATACAAAGATTCCAGAAAAACTTGTGAGAGTGTTGAAAGACAGTTATATTTAAATTAGTGTACTGACTAAAACTAATAAATGATCTTATTACCTGCTGTAAGTGTGCTGAACTGCTTGTTACCGAGTAAAACCATTTCATAACTATGGTTAGTTAAAAAATAGCAAGACACCTTGGCAGAGCAACTGTCACTATTCCAGTTTCAGTTCTTTACTTACAGTTAATGGAAAGCAAATTTGAAATAAGCACCTCAGATAGTTGAAGATAACCATCCAAATTGATAGCCAAAAACAAGTTTATGTTGAACAATAACTCTCTGTTAAGATAGCAGTTGTTAAAGTTTCACGTCTTCTGCAAACAGTTTGCTGTAAAATAGTCAGCAAAACACACTGGCTGTTTAAGTCCCAGTAAATTTTCTTGAATTAACAGGTCGGTCTTCACCTCACCAAACAGAAACTTGTTCCACAATAAAACAGCGCAATCTATTATATGTTGAAATTCGGTCTTCACCTCATTACAAGTGGAAACAGCTATCCAAAATACACTTTAGAAGGAACCACAACAATTTAGTCTTGTGAACATGAACACTTTATTGACAAAGAAACTGGCAAGCGCTTTCACCTTATAGGTTTCCTCAGGCCAAACTTATCACAGGGCTTTTAACATATATATATATATATATATATATATATATATATATATATATATATATATATATATATATATATATACTTTAAATCTGTGTGACATCACTTCCCTTGTGCTTAACTCACATTCAAACATTTAAAGCAACACTAACTTTATAAAAATGTATATAAAATACAGAGTATAAAATTGGTCGACTGTGATCAGTTCAACATATACTACTTAAAACCAATTATATAATAATAAAAAATAAAATATAAAAATATAAACATGAATGTCATACTTTCATTCCAAGTTTAAGCACTCATTCATGTGCTAGGATTAATTATTTAAGATAACATCGAATAAGCATTTTTTTTAAATAGAAGCCTACTATTAAACTTATGCCAAATAAAAATAACTGTGCTAAGCAAACTCAAGCATATAAAACCATTCAATATTAATGGATAGATGGCTAAGATACATCTGTAGGCATATCATGTCAGTACAAACCCTGCACTTTAGGTTGTATTTTAGAAAATATAAAGCTTGATAGTTATCAGGACTGACATTAAAAACTTCAGTCAAACATGTATTAAATACCCAGGTTCAAATAAAGGCACTTCAGTCGAACAATTATTAAATACCCAAATTCAAGTAAAAACACTTGATTGTGCTTCTAAAAAGAGAAACAAAAATAGTTTGCTGGAAATGTCTTAAAAAGCAGTACCTAGATTCTAGGATATATTTCACAAATGATATGATACAGCTTTCATTAAAACTAAAATAGCAACATCAATCGCTCTTATGTTAGATGCACAAATTCAAGTAGGAGCATAGGCGTATGCTTCAAAACGTCTTACAAAAATTTGAAGACTAAATTGCAAACATGAACAGCTAATCTCTGTTGAACATGTGTTATATGGTAAATAGTATAGATTCACTGGATCAACATAAAATTAACCTGGTAACCTCAAAGTCAGCATGATTAGAGCTAGTGCAAAGTATAAGGCGTTGTGTCTTTTGTTGTTAATGACAAGACACAACTTCAAGATTACATTTTCCTTGTGCTATAGCCATACTATTATTGGGGCTAGCTTTGTAACATCAACCAGCCTCTAATTATATCCACGATTTCAAGTATAGACTTTTAAATATACCTTTAAGCATTATGTAAAACTAAAAGGTGGACTTAAATGGTTGCTCACATTCTAGTACATTTAATATCATAAAAGAAATAGAGCCATACGATCTGTATATACTACTCGACTCAACAAATACCATTTACTACTTCCTAAGGTCTTTGCCTTTCAGTACTGGTTTAATAGGAATCCTGTCATTTAAGCCAGGTTCACGATCAGCTCTTAGTTTAATGATCCAATTGGTTTCATTTTGTTCTGTTCTGTTGCAAATATCCCCTCTTCTAATGGTGGGATGATTAACTTGCATAACTAGAAATTTAAATTTGTGATCTAGTGATGTATCAATAACATGTCTAGATAATGCATTTTTATCATACTTTATCCTAATGTTGTACATATGTTCTCTAATTCTATCTGTCAGCCGCCTGTCAGTCTTGCCCACATAAAATGCTGGGCAGGAACTGCAGGTGGCAAGATATACTACATGCTGAGTGTTGCAATTAACTACTGGGTAAAACTTAAAACATTGTAATGTAAGGGGGTGTATGAACATTACTGTACTGTCTATTAAATCACAATAATTGCATTTCCTGCAAGGCTGAGTGCTGCCTACATTGGTATTTAATTTAGTAATGTGCTCTATTGCAGAAGAGCTACATAACATCTTGTGTAAATTATGTTTATTCTTGTATGTGAAGCTGGGGGCTTCATCTACAAATTCACTAACACTAGGATCAACTTTCAATATATCCCAGTACTTAGAATAAGCTCTTTTTATGTCATATACATCTTGCGTGTAATGGACACAGATTTTCAACCTTTCATCATATAGTTTTTTAGTATTAGGTGTATCATTCATTTCATATGAACTAGATGCAAAATAAGGTGAGGCTCTATCTTTCCTTAAACAATCTACTTCTACAAATTTTGGATTAATTTCTGACGGTGTGTATGCCCTATTGAGTAATTGTTGTTTAAGGTTATGTAACTCTGAGTTACATCCTGTTTCTGTTGAATTTAATCGAGAAACTCTCATTGCTTGTCCCTTAATGACATTCTTAAACACAAATCTAGGGTGCATACTAGATCTATGCAATAATGAGTTTCTATAACAAGCTTTTCTGAAAATGCCAGTATTCAAAAGACCACTGGGCATCCTCTCTACATACACATCTAAATAAGAGACCAGTTGTTCAGAAGCTGTCATAGTAAATTTAAGATAACTGGTGGTTAAATTAATTTCTTCTAAAAATTCTTGCAATTCACATACATCAGACTTCCAAATCAAAAAAAAGGTCATCTACAAAACGTACATAAAATCTGACATTTTGTTTGTAGCTGTCAAGTGTGAATAGGTGTACATTTTCCCAGTCAGCCATAACTAGGTTGGCGTAGCTATTGGCACATGAAGTGCCCATAGCTACGCCATCATTCTGAATATAGATCCGGCTGTTAAAAGTGAAAATGTTATTAGTCAAAACAATTCTCATAAGCTCACATAGAGTGTCTACATGATATTCAGTTATAGTCTGGTCTGCTATCAGACGTTGCCTAATGCTATCTATGCCTTCTTGGTTTGGGATGGTTGTGAAAAGAGACTGAACATCTAATGAAACTAACAAAAATCTGTCATCTACTGTTATATCTTTTGTTGCATCATATAACATCACAAGGAATTGCTTAGTGTCTTTAAGTATATACGTATACTTATTCACAATGGGTCTTAATTTAGATTCCGAATATATGGATAACAGTTCAGTTATCCAACCTCTCCCGGCAACTATAGGTCTCATGGGAGGTCTATCTGGATGCTTGTGTATTTTTGGGATGCCTTGTATGCAAGGAATGGTAGGTTCATTAACTTGACAGTATTTGTATAGATCACTATTAATTCTGCCTGTACAATGATTATTTGACAGAAATATAGAAACTATTAATTATCTGATCTACATGTTTGATGCCAATCAGTCTATAAAAGTTGGCATCACTAAGCATGTCAGTCATGCTAGAGATGTATCTCTCTGTATCCATTATAACAATGGGGCCTCCTTTATCAGCAGGTCTTATCACTATACTATCATCATTTTTCAAAGTTCTCAGGGCTGTTCTTAAATTAGAGTGTAAATTGCCATACCATCTCTTATCTCTATTCCTTCTTTCTATTGCTATTATCGACACACTACATATAGCAGCTATTTTTTACCTCATTTCATAATTATAATGGAACATGAAAACCTATTTACCTAATCTGAATAAGATCTTAATTAAATTAATATTGTATGTATCTATATTGTAATACAAGCTTTAAATCAATCACCAAAATATACTGTTAATGCAAAAACATTAATAACAATGACAAGAATATCAATAACAATAATAATAATTGAGATCCTAAGTTTTACTATTTATGCACTGCATCACTTCCTTTAAATTGATTGAATTTCCCATTTTAGTGTTAATGTTACATAACTCATTCTTCTACCTTTGTCTTTTCCTTAGTTTCTTACCTGTCCTCTTAATTGTCCTTTCTTCCTTTCAGTTGACATACACTGACTAATGTATGAACAATGTATTTTATTGTATGCCTTTATATTCTATTAGGAATAATATGAAGAAAGATGCTCCCATCCTGTTAATGTCTGCTAGCCTTAAGGGTGAAAAAATGCTCAAGTCCCCTATATATACATATATGTATATATATATATATATATATAGAGAGAGAGAGAGAGAGAGAGTGATATATATATATATATATATATACACACACACACACACACACACACACACACACACACACACACACACACACACACATGCACACAGTGATTTTATATATATATATATATATATATATATATATATATATATATATATATATACATATATACACACATACCATTTTTTTAATGCTCAAATTTAGTTTTCAGAAACTCAACCATATGGTCTCTTTATGAATGTACTATAGTTTTGACATCAGAATTATGAGATACTAGAAATAGCATACCTTAAGATACGATGTTTCTTCTTTGTTTTGTTTTTCTTTATTTGTACATTTCCATTCTTACTTATTCACCTGCTTTCTCAGTCAATATGATTTAATAATCAATGTTTCTTAATTTCCTGATCAAATCTTGCAGTACTCAAGTCGAGCCTTCATTGATTATAAACAATGACATTAGGACCTTTAATTTCGTACTCTATGATTAATTCAAAGATGAATGTTACTTTATCCACTGGTACCAAATAAGGTTCTTCATAATAAATATATTGTCCATTGTATTGTTGTTTAACTTATGTGTCCATAAGATTTTTTTTTCTTTAAATGTTTAATTGAGTTCCAACCATGGCATAACATGTTTGTCATTTTTTTTAACACTCTGATAGTCTGTCCATCTTATTTCATTTGCATATTTCCAGCACACCTTTAGGTCTGAGTTTAACAATGGAAAAATCATACCCAGAAAAGTATGCAAAAAATTTCACCCACATATGAACCCAAAGTATATAAAACTGCACAAACCAAATACAAAAACCAAAAACTGATAAAACCACACACACAGTGCTGCAGAGATAAAAAAACAGCTCTAGCAATCCAAAACATGTTGATAAGAGCTTTCATCTTATTCAATAATAAAACTTCATCAGATAAACATAAAATGGCCTGGCAAAATTTGCATTCACTTTTAAAAATATCATATGACCACATTTTCAAATCATGTGAGCAACTTAAAACCATCTGTCAGATTAACCCCAGTGCAAATCCAAAGTCAAAGACAGTAAAAATCAAGTTGAGAAAGTAAATATATACAATAGCAACCCAAATACCTGATTAGATAGTTAAATAATTTAAAACTCTTGCCACTTAACTTGAATGCACACAAAACTATAGTTAGAAGCATTTTGATAAAAATACTTAATCATGAATGAATGCATAAATAATTATATCTGTTTGTAAACAATGACAGCAGTGTCATCTTTGCAATGCTCAGTTTTAAAAGGTAACTGAGAGAAATCTGATCATTTATATCTGGCCAGGAATAGTGCATTAATCATAAGTTGCCAATATAACCAATCTTCTTCTAGTGTAAGCTGCCAAGGTCCATCAAGTTCACCAAGTGTTATCTTTTCTATGATTTTGAACTTAAACTCATGATCTGGGTGTTCTATTAAGTGTTTTGCTATGGCATTAATTATTTTTTTCTTTTTTGGATGATGTCATACAAATGCTCAGTAACTCTCTCTATAAACTTGCATTCAGTTTTCCCGATATAGAAAACCAGACAGTGTTGGCAGCAGGCCATATATACTACCCCACTAGTTAACCAGTTAAATGCCCCTTTTATGTTAAATTTAAAATTCTTTATAATTACTTGTTCTCTCACCATAATGTAGGGGAAAATGGAGCAACAACCATACTTAGGCATATGATGGGCTTTATGACTGGTAGAGTTTGATGTTTTACTAGGGTGTTCAATTATATATTTAGGATTACAACCCCATCTATATGTAATTTGTGGAGTGTCCCCCTGCCTGTCTTACCTTAAAATAGCCCATTTTTTTCTGAATTATGCTCCTAATGGTCATACTATCAATATTATAGTTTGTGATAAAAGCGCTAGTAAAGTCTTTATTTTGTACAGGGTAATGTATAGATGTGAGGGGAGTAGATTCACCAGAAAAGGTAGTGTTGTTGACCATAAATTCACCTATTTGTACAACACCTGCTGATGTTTCATGATGACTTAAGATTGGCTTGAAAAGAAACCTTTCTCTTTTGTTTATTACTTCAAAAGCATGGGGGTAACCTCTAGCCAGGAATACGCTCCTAATTTTCTTAAATTCATCTAGACAATTATCAAACCTTGACACCATTTATGCTGCTCTTACAAACTGGTCCTTGACCACAGTGGATTTTTGATGGGGGGGGGGTGTAAACTTGAATACTCACCCATGACTGTAAGAACTGGCTCTACCAGGAGTTGCACTGGCATGTCCATGTCCATGGTCAGATTCATAGGTTCATAGGTGTTTGCACAAGGGTCTTTTTAAGCCAAGCCATGTATCCTAAATCTCTTACAAGTTCTGGTACCCTTGATAAGTGTAAGGAGGAGCTTTGGAAATTAACCATTTACAGGTTGCCTGTGTCCATTAGAGACATAGGTGCCAAGCAAGGGATGAATTTCCTGTTCCCCATCCAGTTGTCCAAGTTACACTTGAATTGGGTCAGGGAGAAACTCTGCTTTACATGGATGGGGAGACTTTTCCTGAGATTCGGTAGTTTCCGGGATGCATAACTGTCTCTCCAGCAGATCCTATTTATATCACAGGCAAGGTTTAAGTCTTTAGAACAGGTAATTCTGGTGCTGATTGTTTTGTGGATATGCAGGAGGTCCATCAAAGTGGAGTTTGATGATGCCCTGTATGCCAGGCATAGATCTCCTCTCAACAGCCTGTAGAAAACAGAATACAGGGATAGGCCCTTGAGGCGGTCTGCATAAGACATTTTACTTATGCCCTGTATTCTTTTAATGAGGAATCTCTGTGGACATCCCAATTGCTGGATATGCCTAGTTAGGTACATACCAAAAAGTGCATTGTAGTCAATGATAGGTCTGACGAATGCCAAATACAGTGTAACAATGACATCAGTGTACCTAGATACCATACCTTTGTTTATAATTGCACAACATAGAATGATTTCTGCCCTACTTTAGACATTTGATGGTCAAATGCTAGATTACTTTCTATGTGTGTGTCACTGACTCGCTGACTACTGGGTCGACTCTAAGGGGTGTGTTGCCAATGTGTTAGTTACCAGGGGTGGATGACTTCCCAAATGATACTATTTTTCATTTCTTGGCATGTACTTTTAATCCATGGCTCTGACATCAGTTGTTTGTCTAAGTTAGCCCTTCCTGGAAAGCATTTGTTTTGGTGTGGGATTCAATGACAGCTCCTAATTAGCAGTCACCTGCAAATTTAGTCAGCCAGAGATCATTGACATTGGCCTTGACTTCAGAGAAGTAAATGCCAAAAAGCAGTCCAAGGCCCAATCCTGAGGGACTCTACTTGTTACTGACTTCTTTGTAGAGGTGGACTCCCCAATTCTATGTTACTGGGTCCTATCTGTGAGCCAGTTGGCTATCCACTGGGTGACATATGGGTTTGTACCTAACCTCTTGAGTTTGTCAACAATGCCCAAATGGGGTATTGTGTTAAATGCCTTGGCCAGGTCAGAATAGGCAGTGTGAACCAATCTGCCCTCACCCATTGCTTTGGTGACCTTCTCAAAGACATCCACCGGTTTGAGTAGGCATGAATTGCCCTTGATAAAACCAAACTGGGTCGGTTCCAATGTCTGGAGGTTTCCTATGTCATTACTGATCATTTTCATGATAATTCTTTCCATAGTTTTGCATATAAGACTAGTGAGACTTATGGGTCTGTAGTTTCCAGGGTCTGTAGGTGGCCTACCTTTGTGCAGATGTACTGCTGCTACCTGTGCATGACTGATATCTGCTGGATGAGCTCTTATCATGAGCACACCAAGGACCATGACCCCCATGGCCTACCACATTTTGGTGTGGACACCGCATTATTTGATGGAGCAGTGAAATAAGTCCAACTACATGAGCATGATTGGGCACGGCCACATTGGCTAACATCAGATGATGCTCCTGACCTACGTCCACATTGATGCTGCTCCCCTCCCAGCAGATGTTTCATCTCAGACTCTGCTATTTTGTCTTGTCATTCACCAGATCCATTGAAACTGCCACATAGCAGATGCAGTCACATACATCAGACTTGTGCCAAATCTATAACCCTAAGCATGTCCTCAGAGGTCCTAGTGGAACATGCCTGCACCTTCATGATGGCCTTAAACATATGTCAAATGGCACATAATGACACACCAGGATCAGGTTGAGGGTGAACAGCAGGTCTCCTCTGAGCACCCCTAACAGCCCAACTCATGGCATCTTACTCACAATTTGGCTAAGGCGAGACCCAACAGACACTGAAGCTGCAGTAACCACACTACTCTGATCAAGTGCGTCACCCAGCACCTGTTCAGTATCTCAGGGCTCAGTGGAATATGTATGTCTAGGTCTACTGACTGTGTCTGAGGGAAACACAGGGGATGGTTGACTTCAACCTCAGTGTCAAATTCAACCTCTGCCCCTACCAACTGTGCCTCTGTTTGGCCACCATCATCATCAGGGTCTACAGATACTCTGACATCAAGTGGTAAGATTCCTATACTTCCACTGTCAGGGTCACCTTTGATAATAAGCAACAAACACAGGAATGAAATTAATACTACACTAAATATTTAAAAAAATTGATATGATAACAATCTAACACTGGCCTCACTATCACACATGATACACCAATACACACACTCACTACACCCACCTCACACATACAGATAAATGTAATGATCTGATAAATGATCATCAATAATCAAAGAAAGATTTTTGGCTTACTATATGAAGATGGCTCCACATTTGGTAGGTAAGATAGTCTAAGAAGAAATGAAGCAAAGTAAGGACACAAATTAAACATCACAACTGCAATAACACATAGGGACAGAGCATACACAATGTTGCCTATATGTCTGTTAAGAATAGCTTTAACTGAAACTTGGCAGACATGTCCACCCACAGCCCATGTGTAATGAACAAGTGTGTCATTCAGTCTTTTATTTTATCAATAGACTCAAAAAAATTCCACAGGATGTATTACTTAAATTGTTATATATTTTGCTATACAAGCAAATCTTAAAACTTGCCATATGTAAGGTTACTTTGAAGCTCTTCCTGGCACATACTTGTCCTCCCAGAAACATCAGCACTGACATCAATCGCATGTTAGTGTGAAATTTCCACTGTGCTCTCTGGATCTCTGACAATGGACAGGAACTCTTAATTTGGTGTCAGTGGGGGCTCTGTAGCAGCCATCCCCTGTAGTCAGTTGTTCACAGGCAAATGCAGCACCTCTTCTCTGGGCTGATGGAATCATATCAGTGGCCCTATGACACACATGATCATAAGTCCTGGTGTGACCCCATACTGCACTGACATTGTTCACTAACTGGTTCCAAATGTGCATTCTGGCAGCCATATCATCTTGTCTTCGTTCAAGTAGAAAGGTGCCATGTTGCCTAAATGCCTGCACTATTACATCATTTTCTGAGTCACAGAAAGGAGGTTTACATGGATTTGTATGCTAGGGTACCATAATCCTATGTGACTTAAAACAGAGAGGGAAACAACCCATAAATATCACCTTTGTCAACATTAACACACATTTTAGTTATTAAAATTTAAGGTTATGTAGTTGTACCGCATTATACTCACACACAAACCAATGGTTGGTCCAAACAAGGAACACCACTTTAGTAATGTAGTTTCCCACTGAAAAGACAGGATAACTACACATTTTCAAGAGAAAAGCACTTGAAGCACACATTTGTTGCAGTAATACACAATGGTAGGTGGCTTCCCATCCCCAAAACAACAAACAAATGAAAGTCTGTACAAACCAAGGAATACCACATAATTCAATTGGTATATCATAGAATCATAGCAAGTTACTACGCTATTCACCCTGAGGACCTTGCAAGCCTAGCCAAGTGTTTATCCCATGTTCCGATAAGTCAGCACTCATTGGCCCTGTCCATAAGGTGGACTCACAGGGGTGTATTTTCTGTTCCCCATCCAGTTATACAGGTTGCTCTTAAAAAGGGATAATGAGGTACTCTGCTTGACGTGGAGAGGGAGTCTATTCCACAGAAGGGGGGAGTCTCTGTGACACAAATCTGTCCTGCCAACAAATTCTTTTGATATCACTAACCAGGTTGAGGTCATACATGTGGGTTACTCGAGTGACACTTGACTTGTGGATATGCAGCAGTCCCATCAAGGTAGGGTCTGAGATTGCTTTTCATGTCAGACAGAGTTCACTTCTGAGGAGTCTGCATGAGACTGAGTAGGGTGGCAGACCTTTTAACTTGTCTGTGTAGGGTAGATGTTAAAGTCCCTGGATTCTCCTGGTGGGGAAGCTCTGTGGTCTCTCCAGCTGCTGCATGTGTTTTGTGAGGTACATGCTGAAAGATGCATTGTACTCAATAATAGGTCTTAAAAGGGAAGAATACAGGGAAGTTATGACCTCCTTGTCCCTGGATGAGATACCCTTCTTAATGAGATGGGCCATATAGAAAGCCTTCTGTACAACAGAGGCAATATGATGGTCAAAAGTCAGGTTGCTATCAACTTGGGTGCCCAAGTCCCTCACGACTGATTGCATGTTTAGGACCTTGTTATTAATGTGATAATTTGTGGGGATGTCACACTCCCCAAAGGGGATGGTGATGCATTTTTTGGCATTCAATTTGAGACCATGTTTCTGGTACCAGTCATTTGTTTGGGTGAGATCCTCTTGGTGAATGTCCACATCACTAGGGGAATTGGTGACAGTGTCCAATTTGCAGTCATGTGCAAACTTGGTCAGCCATAGCCCACTGGTTTTGGCCTGCATCTCAGAAAAGTATATTCCAAACAACAGAGGTCTCAAGACCTGGGGTATGCCAGTCATTATGGATCTACTGCTTGAGGTGGCTTCCCGTATTTTTACTAGGTGAGTTCTATCAGTGAGCCTGTTTGCTACCCATCTGGTGACATATGGATTGATGCCTAGTTGAGACAGTATTTGATGTCTAGTTGACAGAGTTTATCTATTATACCCATGTAGGGAATAGTATTGAAGGCTTTGGTCAGGTCAAGGTAGATGGTGTGCACCCATTTCCCCTCGTGCATGATTTTGGTGACTGTCTCAAAGAAGATAGACCAAGCCAGGCCAAGTTTGACAGGTATGCCAAACTGTGTGGGTTCGAGTGTTTGGAGGTTGCCAATGTCCTTGTTAATGAGGTCCATGGTAATCTGTTCCATGGCCTTGCAGATCAGGTTAGTTAGGCTGATGGGTCTATAATTTCCTGGATTGGTGGATGCTCCACCTTTGTCCAAAGGGATGATGGTGGCTGTCCTCCACTCGGCTGGGATGAAGTCAGTACTCAGGCTTTGATTGAATAGGGTGCCCAATGGTGCTATAAGTTCCTGTCCAAGTTCATATAGGATGCAGCCTGGAATGTTATCAGGTCCCATGGAGGCTGTATTTTTTCCTTTGAGAGGGCAGTGATGACTTGTTGCCTAGAGATAAGGGGAGGGGGCTGGTGCTGGGGTTGTCCTGATTTACTGATGGGGGCACAGAGGGGTGAAGTTTTTGCTGAACCTATCTGCCAACAGGTTGGCTATATCTATGGCATTTGTGTATGTGGTGTCCTTAACCACCAGTTCTGAGCAGATCTGAGTGCTTCCTTTGAGACTGCAGACATATGTAAAGAAGACCTTATGATTGTCTTTAGTAGATGTGGCTAGTTTGGACTCAAAGTTTGCTTTGGAGGATTTTGCTAGTGTTCTTATTTGCTTGTTCCTGCTAAGGTGAGATTGTTTCCAATTAGGCACCTGCTCCTTCTTAGTCCTGGACAGCAAATGTTTCCTTTTTTTATAGAGTTTATTTATTGCAAATGTCCACCTGACAAGTTTACTCTTACTTGAGGAGGATGATTTTGTCCTGTTGGGTATTCCTGATTCCATGCAGCTATACAAATGCTTGTATCATACTTTGGTGTATGTATGAACATTTCTGCCAGTTCCTATGGAGGGGGAGGGGGCTGTGAAGCTGTTTATATCTTCCATAAGGAGGATGTATATAAGTTTTCAACACATTTCTCACAAAGTGTAGACATTTACTGCAGAAAAGTCAATTTTATATCACTGTCAATCACCTCTCACTGTGCCCCCCTCTCCCATGGAGGTGTATTTCAGCCATCTTAGAAGCATAACTTCTCTGTCATTGGCATAGTGCATTATACTTCCCTGAAATAAAATATATTACAAAATAATTTTAACACTAACACTTATGAAGATTATTAATACTGTCTATCTGAGAAATACAAATGCCTGTCAAAATGCCTATGCCAACAGTGTACTATAAGAAGTGTATACAGATAGAAGTTCCATTTTCTATTGCACATATATAATTTGTTTTGTAACATGTTACAAAGTCTAGAATGTATTTGAAAAAATGCAATCATACCTTAGTAAAATTAGAAGCCTTCTCTGCAGATAAATCAAAAGGAACAGCAATATTCCGTTTTGTCCAAATACACAACTATCTTCACCTTCAAGTTTCCTAACTATAGTGTTACCTGTTAATAGTGTAGATTCAGGCCTCTGAGCATGGTGAAAATGCAAATGAGGTGTGAGGTCATTAGAATTGCTGAATGCTAAACTTTTGACTTTGTGTAACAGGTGTAAACATAGTGTAGACACTGCCTCACTGATGCTAAAGGATTGTAACTGTAAATAATTAGTGGGAGGAAGAAGAAAGACACAACAGCAATTTGGACCTCCTTACTGCATTGGGTGTGTCACCCATGATACATTTAAAAGTGTAGAAGTAACTTTAGCAATCTTTTAAATGGAGTTAAATGGCACACATTTATTATTTTTGTTCACTAATAGCCAAACTCTCCTGCCTTTGCTGAACACTGTGTTTCACTGTCTTGTATTTTTATCATAGATTTTAAAGGACAATTATACAAAATGCACTAGGGACTGCATATCTGAAAGTAGACAGCATATCTGGCAGTACAGTACAGATAAGAGAAGAATGAACACAATACAAACAGACTGAGCTGCACTGGTGCAAACAATAGTCCTAAATGGTTGTGTGATCTGTCATTCCACTAAATATGTAATCCACACATGTACAAACAAATGAGAGTGTGCAAGTGTATATGTCTTGTGAATACTGTGAAAGAAATGGGAATTGCTAGTATGCACATGATTTGTTTTCCTGCTGCAAAGTTGTTTCTGTGGCAAACACACACACTTGGCTGAAGAACCAGTCACAAGCTCACAGATTAGAATATTTATTGCAAAAAATTAAGAGCTTTTGCCCCTTAAAAAACATGATTTCATCAGAACCAAGTCACACAGTGTACATCACAAATTTAAACCCAACACCGTTAATTTTTGGTTAACAAAGAAGCTAATAAAAGAAGTTGCAAAAGCAAAGAATAGAGCATTGGAGGCACTCTACCTACTTCTGGAAAGTGACTCAGTAAGTGGCACAAAGAAACTATGTCAGGTTAGAAGGCTAAAACAGAAAGATAAAGAAGATAGTCAGGCACCCTTCATAAGGGATGCCAGCAACAACTTGCTCACCAGTCCATAGGACATTGAAGACAGATGGAAGGAGTATTTTCAGCACCTTCTGAATTAAGAAAACTTCACAAAAGCTGTTCTGCCACAGAAAAAACCTGCAATGAGAGAAGAAGAGGTGCCCACCCTAGAGGAAGTAAGAACAGTACTAAGGAAAATGAAGTCAGAGAAACCAGCAGACTCAGATGAGGTTACAGCAGATATGATAAATATGCTGGGTGCGATAGGGGAGAAATGGATACTGAGGGTGCTCATAGCAGTGTGGAGAGAAAGGCGTATTCGAGATGACTGGAGAATAAGCATATTCATGCCAGTCTACAAGAACAAAGGGGACATCCACAACTGTGGGCAGTACAGAGGCATCAAACCCCTATCACATTGCATGAAAGTTCTGGAGAGGGTGATTAATAAATGGATACGCAGAGAGGTAGAACGTAAGATGGGAGATGAGCAGTTTGGATTCAGATCTGGATGCAGCACAATTAACCCAATGTTTGCAGTGAGACAGTTACTTGAGAAAAAGGTAAAGATGAGGAGAGAGTCCAACTGGGCATTCCTATACATGGAGAAAGCATGGGACAAGTTCCCATGAAAGCTGATCTGGGCAGTACTGTTGTGGTTTGAAGTCCCAGAAACATTGGTAAACTTAGTGCAGGCTATGTACAAGGATCCAATGACTCAAGTACAAGTGGTGTTTGGTCTCACAGAGGGGTTCCCAGTGGAAGTGGGTGTACACCAGGATTCAGCTTTGAGCCCACTGCTGCTCATACTGGTGATGGACTACATTACCAAACAGGTCAGAAGGGACATATCAACAAAGTTACTGTATACAAACAATGTGCAAAAACTTCAGCAAAGGATAGGAGAATTGAATGCAAAACTAAAGGCACATGGGATGAAACTAAGCACAGATAAGACAGTAAACACCAAAAGGCAGTCCCCTTAACAATAAACAGTACCAGGAAACACAAAGTAAATATGAGTAAAATAGATAAACGTGCACTGAAACATGGCTTGGTACTCATTAAATATAGAGCTCAGCAACATAAAACCATCAAATATTTATTGTAAATGTAAGCACTTCCATGAAGTAGTTGCTTCATCAGGCAAATGCACTCCATAGTAACACACAATATATAGTCATTGACATTTCAAATAAACCACTCATAAGCATTGTCTAATTAGCAATCATTTTCTTAAAAACACACACATAAAAACATAAAATATGTACGAAACAAATTAATAATATTACTTTCTTCCCTGTTATTTCAACCTACGTTTCTTTAAAACTGGTTTTAATGACAAATAGTCATTCAAACCACTGCCTTGATGTGATCTCAGCTTAAGTATCCATTGTAGCTCGTAATCTTTAGTCATATTCAGTATGTCACCCATACGTTGATTAATATAAATCATATCTATTACCATAAAGTTAAAGCAGTCTGCATCACCTTCTACTAAAATATGTTTGGCTATGGCACTAAAATGCTTTCCCTTATGAATACGATATAAATGGTCCCTTATTCTTTCTCTAAATCATCTCTTAGTCTTCCCAACATAAAAAGCATGACATGAAACATAGCATGCTAAATAGACTAAATTCTTGCTATTACAATTTGCCTGTACATTAAATGCAACACTTTACCAGTCTCAGGATGTATGCATTTATTACTGGTATCAAGATATTCACAGTAGGCACATTTTGAGCATCTCATAGTGCCTATTCTATTGCTAGCTGTAGATCCTTCTCTGGTTTCATGTTTCTTAGGATAACACATTATTCTTTTTAAGGAAATATTGTTCTTGTAATAAAACCTAAGACATTCAACCACAATATTAACTAAACTTGGATAACTACTTAATATATTCCAATTTCTAAATATAATGTCCCTTAAAGCTGTTATCTCTGATCTATACACCAGTGAGACAAATAAATTATCATGTCTTGTTTTAGGGGTGTCATATGATATAACATTAGTTGAAAAATATGGTCTCCCTTTCCCTTCAACATAGATTTTATTAGTGGCATCAGCTATTTCTTTCGAGCTATACCCTCTATACTTAAATTTCTGACCTAGGTTCAAAATATCAGTCGAAAAATTATTATCCTTGACATCTAACCTAGAAGTACATAGAAACTGCCCATTAAGTATGTTAATAAAAACATGTGAAGGGTACATACTAGATCTGTGCAAAAGGGAGAATCTATGACAATCTTTCCTAAATAATTTAGTATAAAACTCTCCTTCATTGCTTCTATAAACTCTTACATCCAAAAATTCAATGGCCTCATAGAACTAACAGATGAGAAAGACAAAAAAGGGGACCTCTGTCCAATATACTCTAAAAATTGAGATAAGGTATCATAGTGTCCATTCCATAATATAAATATATCATCAACAAACCGATGATACATCTTAATGTTATTCATAAATCTAGATGGAAAGACCGCATTAGTCTCCCACTGTGCCATAACCATGTTGGCATAGCTATGGGCATAGCACATGCCCATAGCTATGCCAGCACACTGTAAGTAGTAACATTCATTAAATAAAAATATTATAGTCTAATACATATTTCATTAGGGAACCTAATAACTCTTTGAAATCAGAATTGTACATATGTGTCATCAAACAAGATGTCATCATAGTAATGCCATCATCTCGTAGGATAATGGTAAAAAGTGACTTAACATCAACTGTCACTAAATAACAATTAACATGTAATGGTGCTCTAATTATAAACTCATATAACTCTATACAAAATTGCTTAGTGTCAGTTAACACATATTCATATTTCTTCAAGGCTTCACTCAAAAAATTATTTAAATAAATAGAAGCAGGTTTAGTTACCCAACCAGTCCCTGCAACTGTAGAATGAAACGGAGGTTTGTAAAGATGTTTGTTTATCTTAGGTAGCCCTTGCAAACATTGGATCATAGGTGCTTCTCCCTTTAAATAATGAAAAACATCCTTAGTAATGTGCTCACAGTTAAAACAGTGAGATATAACATCATTATATTCTTGAATACACATATCAACTTCAGCATGAGTAATTTATAAGTTGTAGTATCACTCAACATACCCTCTACAGAATTGAAGTAAAACTCTGCATTCATCACAACAATGTATCTACCTGTATCAGCAGGGCAGATTACAATACTTCTGTCCTGCTTTAAATCGTTCAAAGCAGTATATTCTTTAGATCTCATACTATAAAACCTGCCATGCTTGTTGTTTGCATTATCAAATAAATAATATATTTATTTTTCACATACATGTAGGAAAGCCTCTACAAGCAGAATATTAGCGGGTGTAAAGACGCTAGGTTTTTAAAAATTCTGTGTGACATAATTCACATTATTTTTAGTATACATAGATTTTAAAGTCTCATTTCGACAAAATAAACATAAATCAATAATGCTCTGAAATAAATCACCTCTCTTAGATAGAATAAATGAAAGCCCTTTTGTAATACATCATTCTCAGTTAAAGTTCTATTAGAGATGTTCTGCACTAACTGTTCTTGTTCGTCAAGATGAATACAATGGGATTGAGCAAAACTAATTTGCAACAAACTGTTAATGAAGCCAGTGTGGTTGTCCAAAGGAAAACCATGGCAGCAAGGGTGGTTTTTCCACCTCTTCCCCAGCCAATTAAGAAAGACCACCCACTCGAGAGAGAACGTTCACACAGCAGGGGGATACTGAAGAGGAAGTACACCTCTACTGACAATGGCTAACCTATATTGAAAAAATGTGGACAAACCAGAACAGTTAATGTGGAACATCTCTAATAGAACTTTAACTTCAACTGAGAATGATGTATTACAGAAAGGACTTTCATTTATTCCATCCAAGAGAGGTGATTTATCTCAGAACGTTATTGATTTACGTTTATTTTGTCGAAATGTGACTTTAAAATGTATGTATAGTAAAAATAATGTGAATTATGTCGCACAGAATTTTAAAAGATTCACCTTGTAGATAATTTGATAATGTAAATAGTAAGCCTGGCAGGTTTTATAATATGGCATCTAAAGAACATACTGCTTTGAAAGATTAAAAGCTTGATGGAAGTATTGTAATCCACCCTGATGATAAGGGTGGATCTGTTGTTGTGATGAATGCAGATTTTTATTTCAGTTTTGTATAGGGTATATTGAGTGATACTGCAACTTATAAAGTTATTACTCATGCTGAAGTTGATATGTATATTCAGGAATATAATGATGTTATATCTCACTGTTTTAACTGTGAGCGCATTACTAAGGATGTTTTAAATTATTTAACAGTAGAAGCACTTCTGATCACATATTTGCAAGGGCTACCTAAGATACACAAACATCTTTACAAACCTCCCTTTCATCCTATAGTTGCAGGGACTGGTTGGGTTATTGAATTTGCTTCTCTTTATTTAGAGAATATTTTAAGTGAAGCCTTGAAGAAATATGAATACGTGCTAACTGACACTAAGCAATTTTTAGAGAGTTATATGAGTTTACAATTAAAGCACTATTACACGTTGATTATTATTTAGTGACAGTTGATGTTAAGTCACTTTTTACCATCATCACAAGAGATGATGGTATTGCTATTATAAAATCTTTTTTGACCACATATAATATGTATAATTATGATTTCATATAGTTATTAGGTTTCTTAATGAAATGTGTATTAGACTATATATTTTTTATTTAATGAATGTTACTATTTACAGTGTGCTGGCATAGCTATGGGCATGTCCTATGCCAATAGTTACGCCAACATGTTTGTGGCACAGTAGGAGACTAATGTGGTCTTTCCATCTAGATTTATGAATAATATCAAGATGTATTATCATTTTGTTGATGATATATTTATTTTATGGTACAGACACTATGATACCTTATCTCAATTTTTAGAGTATATTGAACAGAGCTCCTTTTTTGTCTTTCTCATCTGTTAGTTCCAATGAGGCCATTGATTTTTTTGGATGTAAGAGTTTATAGTGGCAATGAAGGACAGTTTTATACAAAATTATTTAGGAAAGATTGCCTTCGATTCTCCCTTTTGCACAGATCTAATATGCACCCTCCACTTGTTTTTCTTAACGTACTTAATGGGCATTTTCTACGTACTTCCAAGTTAGATGTCAAGGATAATGATTTTTCGACTGATATTTTGAATCTAGGTCAGAAATTTAAGTATAGAGAGTATAGGTCGAAATAAATATCTGATACCACTAATAAAATCTATGTTGAATATAAGGGGAAAGGGAGACCATATTATTCAACTAATGTTATATCATATGACACCCCTAAAACAAGACATGATAATTTATTTGTCCCACTGGTGTATAGCTCGGAGTCAACAGCTTTAAGGGACATTATATTCAGAAATTGGAATATATTAAGTAGTGATCCAAGTTTAGTTAATATTGTGGGCAAATCTCTTAGGTGTTATTGCAAGAACAATATTTCCTTAAAAAGAATATTGTGTTATCCTAAGAAACATGAAACTGGAGAATCATTTACAGCTAACAATAGAATAGGCACTATGATATGCTCAAAATGTGCCTACTGTGAATATCTTGATACCAGTAATAAATGCATACATCCTGAGACTGGTAAAGTGTTTAATTTAATGTACAGGCAAATTGTAATAACAAAAATTTAGTCCATTTAGCATGCTGTGTTTCATGCCATGCTTTTTATGTTGATAAGACTAACAGATGATTTAGAGAAAAAATAAGGGACCATTTTTTATTGTATTCATAAGGGATAGTGCTTTAGTGCCATAGCCAAACATATTTCAGCATAAGGTGATGCACACTGTTTTAAGTTTATGGTCATAGATATGATTAATATTAATCATCGTATGGGTGACATAGTGAATATGACTAAAGATCATAAGCTAGTGCAGGTATATCTTTTTTACACAGATAAGACAGTGGTAATGGCAGCAAACTGGGAAAATCAGAAGAAGCTGAGAATAGAGATAGAAAGAAGAGAGTGGAACAGGTAAACAGCTTCAGGTATATGGGATGGGTGGTTAAGGAAAACAAATGAAGAGGCCAAAGCTAGAATCAGAGGGGCTGCAGCCAACTAGCATAGAATGTCAGGTGTAGTCTATGACGGAAGAATGCTAAAGAAGCTGAAAAGTAAGGTGTACAAGACAGTGGTTTGACCAGCACTACTGTATGATACAGAAACCTGGGCAGTAAAGGCAGAACAGTTGAAGAAGCTAGAGATGATGGAAATGAAGTGCCTGAGAAGGGTGGTAGGATGCACATTGTGGGACAGACGAAGAAATGAGGACATAAGAGCAGAAGCCAAAGTAGCTCCAATAGCAAAAAAGATCAAAGAGTACAGATTATGGTGGTTTGGACACATGTGCAGAAAAGCGAAAACAAATCTGTTGAGGAAGATATGGGATAGACAGGAAGAAGGTAAGAGGAAGCGAGGATGTCCAGGAAAGATGTGGATGGATTGTGTGAAAGGAGATCTGTGACAGTCAGGCATGAATGTTGAAGAAGACAGGAATGTGGCACTGAATCGAGAGAGTTGGCAACAGTTAACATGATACCCCAACCCCATGTAGAAAAATGGGGTAAAAAGGGAGCTGATGATGATGACAATTAATTGCAACACCAGTCATCATAGACCAATTTGCATAACTATGAAATATGAAGCAGCATTATATAATAAAAAAGAAAGCAATGAAAAAAATCATCCTGATACATTCAAAAACTCAAAGTTTGCAAAAGTATAGTAAGTAGAGTAACCCCCAACAGAACACTAATAATAAATATTAAACCTAATGTTCCAGAGTACTCTGGGTGTAATATTTCTTATTAGTGTTCAATTAGGCGACAATCTACATATTATTATATGTGTGCATACTTTGAGTTTTTAAATCTGTGAAACATGAGATAAAATATTTATTATTAGTGTTCTGTTTGGAAGAATTCTCAGTCATTTTTATGGATTTTTTTTAATAAATGTAATAGTAAACATATATTTTCATTGTAGTAATTCATTGTATGTAATATAGGATGGTTCTAATTATCTTTTTCTTTTTTTCTCTTACCGAATCCCTTATCTCGCTTTTTTATTTTTATATGTTTGATCACACTGTTCTGATGTCATATTTTCTGTCAAATGAGAAAATGATTGCCGGTACAGGGAGGGAGGCCAACTAGTGCTTCCCAGCCTGCCACCCCTCTAATGGCAGCCACACAATGCCCTGCAGACCTGGGAGGCAACATGCAGTACTGCCATGGCAACACCTGCAGTATCTGGGCTCTCAACATCAGGTAGCATTAGCTGGTGCAGTGGTACCCTCTAGGTGTATTGGTGGAGGTGTGAAATTTGGCATCTGCTAGGAGCTGCCAGACATGGTGTGTGAGTTTCTACAATGTATCATTGGTGCATGCCTCAGCCTTATGGAGAACATGATTGTTGGTGTACTAAGAGAACCAAAACATCAAGCACTGCAACAGGAAGTTCTAAAGGGGAGTACTAAATTCTCAATGTGCCCATTATTTGACAAGCATGTGCCTATGATGCCCACTCAATATCTCAAATCATAGTGTCCCCCAATCATTTGTCCCTCACCATATCTGTCTCTGTCTTGTTTGTCCTGTTTGTCTGCACCCACTTCCTCACCTACCCTACTTACATGACCCTGACATACCTACATCCCTTACCCAACATTCCTCTCTTTTTGCAATAAAATAAAAAAAACTGGGAAACTGTCCCACAAAAAAATTTCATCCCATACACAACTCTCCACTTTGTGCATGTGTCTTATCGACATACTTTATTCAGTCCAATTGCTTATACAACATGATTGCATTGCTGTCACCCATCTGTGTTAAGGTGACACTCCCAGTTTATCCAAGTTTATATCCATGTTCGTATTTCACTGTTGAAGAAGTAGGTACTTATGGTTCTTTCCTAATTCCCTCCTGCACATTCCTATATTGCTTCCCTTTTGTTCTTCCCCCTGCTTGTCTTCCATTTCACTACTTTCCTATATACCCCATTTTCACACCTCAAATTTGGTCAAAAAATAGAATCACACACCACACACATGGCAGAAAAGCCCAATAATGAAGCCCTTTACATTTTGCCCTCTGAATTTGCTTGGAGTTTGGCATCATGCACCAATGCCGAGTGATGGTGAATGGCTTTTCATGACTTTTGGTATAGTACAGCAACTTCCGTGCAATCCTGATTAAACCTGTTCCACTAAAGAAACACACAGATGAAGCAGATTAAAGGTACTACTTTGAAACATTTACTCTACCATTTATTTAGACTGATGAATGTATAAAATGCAAATCCATATGTGTACTGTTGATGTAAATCAACTGACTGATGTCCATTTTCTATAATACTTCACTGTAGTCAGTGCCTCTCACATTTGCAGAAATGATCACATTTACTTATGTAAAGCCATCTTAACAACATATGTAAAAAATACATTTATTGGATTTAAACTGTCTGTCATTTGCACTCAAAATATAAGCTCACTGCTCTTACACCTGCTGTCACATGAAAAGCTAAGCAACAGGTGCATTTCCTACACTCAGTACTGTCCAAAGTGCTGACGGCTGTGCCTTGCCACTCAGCGTGTTTGCGCAAAAGAAGGTGAACCAATAGAAATATTACTATTTTCCCATTTCAGCAGACACCAGAGTTTATTCATCACTTAACTCCACACAAACAGGAAAGGCAATAGCAACAGTTCTTAATGTTATAAGAATTATGACAAATTTCCAATATTAACTACAGTATGAACACCAAAGTATCTGTCAGCTAGTTCTACCATAGTATATATGCATAACTACTTCTCCAGTTCATGCTGTCTTTCAATGTGAATCTTGCATGTCATACTAAACCAAAAAAGAAAGATACAGTTCCAAGACCACAAACTAAAAGGGCACATTGCTGGAAATGAACCAGTTCAGTTCCAAACCATTAAAAACACAGGTTTAATCCTGGAACAAGATCTCAGTACAATCCAATAAGTGTATAACAGCTTTCATTTTAAGACTTTTAAAACTTCATCAGATACAATGTATAAGAAGTTTGAAACCATTTAAATAAACTTGATGGATCATGTGACTTTTTCAAAATCTTAAAATTTAAATTTTAAAGTGACATTCTCCCTATTAAACATGTCCCTTATAAATATATATATATATATATATATATATATATATATATATAACCATTAATTTTCTACATCAGTAATTCATACTTATTATGATATTTTAAAAAACCCATTCATAAATTTCATAAATACCTTTCATACATATGAACTGTTTTTCATTTGATAATCTACTATACATTTTATTAAAAATTTTATTAAAAACATTTTATTTAAATTTAATATTTCATCTTTCCCAAGCTTTTAATTGCAGGATGGGTGCAATGCTGACATGGTCATTTAATCCTGGATGTCTATATACTTCTAGTTGTAGTTGCCATTTTAATTCATGTTGCTCCAGAATAACTGTCCAAGGCCCCCCTTTTTTTCCTTTCTCCACTCTAAGATGCTAAATGTAAAATTGTGTTCAGGCTGTTCATTTAAATGTCTAAACAATGCGTTCATGGTTCTTTGCTTTTTAATTTCATATAAATATTCATGAATTTGATTGCAGAGCTTCCGCTCCATTTTTCCCCGCATAAAGTCCTTCACATCCCTGACATTTTGCAACGTAAATTATTCCTATAGTGTTGCAATTATATTTACCTTTTATGTTTAGTTCCCTTCCCTTTATACTAATATGGGTACCCTCGAATATATATTTGCAATAATTGCATCTACCACATTCTATCATCCTATTTGAATAGCTTGTAATTTTCCTTTTTGCTTCAACCATATTTTTTATGTTGCAGCCCCTTCTATAAATAATAATTGGTGCTTCACCAATGTCATTAATTATATTTGAGTGTTCATGCAGCACTTTCCAATTCTTATTCATAATCCATTTTATGTTACCATTAGCTTTGTTAAAAGTTGTGATAAAGGCACTATTATATCTTTTGTTGTTAATAGGGTCACCATTAATACTAATAGTTGCCTCATTTTGTGAGTTCCTTATCAAAATAGGTTAATAAAATCCTGTATTTTTTTTAGTTGTAACTTCTAGAGTTAGCTCAGTTATTAGTCCTGATGGATATCCTCTCCTGATTAGCATCCATGTTAGGGCATCCACCTCCTTATAATAATCTTCATCTAAGGTGTTCATTCTGGCCGCCCTTACCAGTTGGCCTTTTGCCACTGCCCTTTTCTGTTTAAAGGAGTGGCAACTAGAAAAGTGAAGTAACATGTTGTAATAGGTGGGTTTTCTGTATATACTAGCCACATATTCACCCAAGTCATAGATTTTCCTAAGCATAACATCTAAAAATGGCATCTCGATTTTGTCATATTGACATGTAAATTTAAGGAACTCTGTTCTTTCATTAATATATTGTAAAAAGTTTTGTAATGTAGTCTCATCATTCCCCCATATGAGGATGATATCATCCAAATAGCGTAAAGTTTGATGTTTTCTACATGAAAACTATTATGTACAAACCTCCGTTCCCACTCCAACATGACTACATTTGCCAAAAATGACCCGACCGGAGAGCCCATAGCAACTCCTTCTTTTTGTTTGTAAATTTCTTCTTCAAAACATATATAATTGTTGGTGAGAAATATTTCTGAAAATTCTAGAACATTACTGACTATTGTTTGATCCAAGCTTTTGTTCTCCATGTACTCCCTAGTCCAGTCTAAAGCTGTTTAGTGTGCGATGATAGTATATAAATCTTTTACATCAATTGTAGTCATGATATCTTCCTTCTCAAATATAATAGTATGCATTTTTGACAAAAAGTCCCAAGAATCCCTACATAAGTGTTGTTCTTGTGTTAGATAATGCTTATACTTGATGTCAATATACTGAGCACATGGAACCGTAATGGAGCTTCTACTACCCACTATCGGTCTCATAGGTGGACTAATAACTGACTTGTGGATTTTGGGCACTCCAAAAATTGTAGGTTTTCTGGGTGATATCACATTTAAATATTTAAACTCATCCATGTCTATTCTTTTCTCTATAAACATGTCTCTAATTTAATATGTTAATCTCATATATGCACTATTTAATTCTGATCTACTACTTCTTTCAAATGTTTCACCTTGTAACATCATTCTCACCTGTCACCTTATAAACCAACAGATATATAGATCCAGGCATTGAGATTTTGCAGATTTTGCAGATCTTACATTAGTAATAATATAGCACTATGTACTTAAATTTTATAATATTTTTACAACAATGTTCAATAATTCATTAATATGATAATATTACAATGTAATTATGTATCAATGTTCGAATTATGTTTTTTGAACATTTATACACACATTAAACCATTGTTCTCCCTTGTTGAATGTATTATGGTTGAATATGTAGTAATATTGTGTATAAGATATCCTTATTAATGTTTTTAAGGAATTTTTAAGGAATTTTTAACGAATTTTCAGAGTTTTGAGAATTATTTATTTATGGGCATACGGTATTCTATATTATGCAACCAATATTTTACAATTGCATATATCTATAGTTTGATATTAACATTAATATTTTTATATGTATTTTAAATATTGGATACACACCTATTTAGTCAACATATATATATATAAATATTTATTTGTGTTTAAAAAATATGTTGGGGTTTTTGGAGGGTAGCGTATGTACGGAACATGTCTATTCGTTAAGTGCATTTGTTTTGCATTTATCAATTTTTTATGTATACATATATATACTTTATGCACAGTTGAGTTGTCATCTGAAATATCATGTAAGGCATGTGAGCTAGTATAGATGGATGACATTAGTAGGAAATGATGCATGTTAGTTGCGGTCTCCATTTGCTGCATTAACAAGTAGCTGTTCCTTTAAAAATTTCAAAACTGTTCAAACATTTGTTTGGCGCGGTTTTTGTAACCGCTGACTTTGCAGCATAAAAGCTCCCTATTTCTTAGTGTTTATCAGTTCTGAAGAAGACTGGCTGTTGGATCCAGTCGAAAGCGCTTAACTTTTTGTATTTCCATGTGGAATGTATTGCAAGCTACCTTTTCCTTGTGTGGATTTCATTGAATAAATACAATTTTTCGTGAGAAGATTCGACCTGTTCATTACAAGTTACTTTGCAACCTGTCCTGACGAGCAGCGTACTCTCCACGCTCCACCTTGCAGCGTTTTCTTTGGTAAAGTAGTCATTCTCATGTTGTTCTTATATATATATATATATATATATATATATATATATATATGTTCTTATCTATGTCTTGCTTCATAACTACAATGCCCCCGCCCTTATAAGGGTTTCATAACCTGTAATAGGTTCATAGGTAAGTACTAGGCTATCTGCCCGAGGGCATCTATAAGCCTAGCCAGAATGTGTTGGCTTTTGCCACCCCCTTTGATTAGTTCCCTGTGCCTCGATCCAGCAGAGCCATTAGTTCCCTGTGCCTCAGTCCAGCAGAGCCACTGCAGTGATCCCAGGGGTAAATATTCTGTTTCCCATTAACTTGTCAAGATTTCTCTTGAAGAGTGTTAGTGAGGGTCTCTGCCTAATGTAGATTGGAATCCTTTTCCAAAGCATGGGGAGTCTCTGGGACAGGAATCTGTCCCTCCAGCATGTCCTATTTATCGTTGTGGTGAAGTTTAGATCCCTAGAGCGTGTGGCTCTTGGGAATTTGTTTTTTTTTTTTTTTCAGGTGGAGCATGTCCATCAATTCTGGGTTGGACATGGCTTTGTATATCAGGCAGTGATCACCTCTGAGTAAGCAGTATGCAACCGAGTACAGCTGGAGTTTCTTCAGTCAGGCTGCATAGGGCATATGGTTGAGGCCAGTAATCCTCTTGGTGAGGTACTTCTGTGGTCTTTCCAGCTGTTGCAGGTGTCTTGTAAGGTACATCCCAAATGGGTCGTTGTACTCTATGATGGGTCTGGATGAGTGATGAGTAGAGGGGCACAATAACCTCTTTTGTTCTATATGCGAACCCTTTTGTGATTAGATGGACCACATAGAAGGATTTTCTAACCACCTTGGCAATATGATTATCAAAGGAGAGATTACTATCTACTTGGGTCCCCAAATCCCTTATTACATTTTCTGTATTTAGGGAACTAACACGTATGTTATAGTTCGCGGGTACTTTGTTTTTTCCAAAGGGGATGACTATGCACTTTTTGGCATTTAGCTTGAGGCCATGATTTTGACACCAGGTGTCCATCTCAGTGAGACCCTTCTGGAGGATGTCTGTATTAGCTGGGGAGTCAATTATGGCCTCCAGTTTGCATTTGTCTGCAAACTTGGTCAGCCATAGTTCTCCTGTGCTTGTCTGTACCTCTGAGAAGTATATACCAAACAGGAGGGGTCCCAGGACTGAGCCCTTGGGGACGCCACTTGTAACTGGTTTAGAGTCGGACCTGGAGCCTGCAACTCTAACCGTGTGGGTTCTATCAGTGAGCCAACTGGCAACCCATCTCGTGAAATAGGGGTTTATGTTCAGGCTGGTGAGCTTGTCTATAATACCAGAATGGGGAATGGTGTTGAAAGCCTTAGGTAGGCTATGTGGACCTCCTTTCCCTCATCTCAAGCCTTGGTAACTGTCTCAAAGATATCCACCAGGTTTAGGAGGCATGATCTGCCCATAACAAAGCCAAACTGGGTAGGGTCCAATGTTTGAAGGTTCCCAATGTCTCTGTTAATGAATTCCATGATGATGTGCTCCATAGCCTTGCAGACCAGGCTAGTCAGGCTTATAGGGCGATAGTTCCCAGGGTCCGTTATGGCTCCACCTTTGTGGAGTGGGATAACTGTTGCTGTGTACCACTCCATGGGTACGTAGCCTGTAGAGAGGCTGAGTTTGAACAGTGTGTTTAGGTGAGGGGTTAGTTCATTTTGGAGCTTGTGTAAGACACAGCCTGGGACACCATCTGGTCCCATTGAAGCTGTATTTTTGGCTTTGGATAGGGCTGTTTTAACCTGCATGTCAGTGATTGCCGGGGCACTACATTCTTCTGGTATGGTTATGGGCCCTTTAGGGGGTGAGAGGGGGTGAAGTTTGCACTAAACCTGTCTGCCATAATGTTGGCAATATCAGTCAGTTCAGTGTATTTTGTGCCATTCTGCACTAACTCAGAGCAGATCTGAGAGTTTCCACTTAGGTTCTTGACATAGCTAAAGAACGCTTTGTGGTTATCTTTGGAGTCCTTGGCAATTTTCTTTCGAAGCTAGCCTTGGATGATTTTATGAGGGATCATAGTTTCTTGCTGATACTGATCAGGGATGTCTTTCCTTCTTGGGATTTTACTCTTTTCTGCACTAGTTCCCTCCTATTTTATAGCTTGTTTATGGCAGGGGTCCATCAGACTGCTTTCCTTTTCTTGGTGGAGTGAGTTTTGATTTTGCTTGGGATAGCACGATCCATGCATTCTTGCAGGTGCTCATAGCGTGCCTTTGTAAGGTATTCAGTAGCTTGGACAGCGTTGTCCTTTAGCATGGGGGCTGTGAACCTTTCCACCTCGGTCTTAAGTAATGTGAAGTTTACTTTTGAAAAGTTTTTCATGGTGGTTTTCTTGATTGGGGATGGGGGCGGAATGTGGATATCCAGAGTGATTAGTCTATAGTCTGATCTAACCAGTGAGGGTTTGACCTCCGGTGTAGAACACCGGTCGCCCATGTTGGTGATGACCAGGTCCAATATGTTGTCACCTCTGGTGGGGGCATTCAAGTTTATAAATTCTTGGAAGTGTTGGGCAAGGGAGTTAGTACTTGAGTAGTTCTCCCAGTTAATGTTTGGGTAATTGAAATCACCCAATACTAGGGTGTTTGGTAGGACCTTCATATTTTCCAGTGTCTCTAAAAATGCGGAATGGGGGTCCTTGGTCATGGTGGGTGATCTGTAGCAAGCTACAATTTGAATTGCAGTTTTGCCCGTTGTTAGTTGCACATGGATGATCTCTGAGGCATTGTGCTGTGCCACTATCCTGGAGGTGTGGGTATCCCTGATGAATATGGATACACCCCCATCTTTTGTGTTTCGGTTCGGCTTGTGTGGCTGAAACGTATGGTATGAGTTATAGCCTGGTAGTGCTGGGGTGTTCTCTGGAGCCTTAAACCAGGTTTCTGTTACTGCACACATATCGATGTTCTCCATACTAAGGAGTGCCTCGAGTGCATGCATTTTGAGGTTTAGACTTCTGACATTGAGTAGCATTACCCTCAGTTTTTGGTTACTTGTGCTATTTACGGTGGTGGGTTTGTCTTTTGTGCCTTGCCTAAAAAAGGCATAATGAGGATGGAAAAAGCCTTGGCCAGTATTCAAAGGCCTAAGGGTGACAGGTGCAAGCCATCTCTTGTGAAGCAATGTGGCTTATCGAGCATGTCATCCCAGGTGGACAGATACTGGATTCCCTTTGAATGACACCAGAAACTTAGCCAATTGTTGAAATTGATATTTTTTTCTTTATACTGTGGCATAATTCTTGGTGAGGGCAGGATGCTACTCAGGGTCAGGGTCATACCGGCCTGGGCTAAGTGATCAGAGAGCTCTTCCATGTCTCTTTTCATATAGTCCAGGGAGGTACGTCTCAGGTCATTCACACTAACATGGACAATGACAGAGTCATATTTGTACTTGTTCTGGAGTGACCTGAGTGCTTGTGTTATGTGGTGCATCCTGACGCCTGACAGGCAGCTAACTGTAACCTTCTCCTTGTCCAGCCTAGTTAGTGGTATATCAGTGTGCCTCACTATAGAGTCGCCTATTACTAGTGTGTTGATTATGTTATTTTGCCTTAAGGGCTGTGATTGCATGGCAGACTGATTATGTGAAGTATGTGTTTCATGGTTTGTGATGGGGTGTGGAAGTTGCTTGAGTGTCTGCTTTAGAGGTCTCTGTTGCTTTTGCAGATTTTTATTTAGAGCCTCCGAGTATGTTTTTGTGTATTTATGTGTGTTATTTGCCGGTGTTGGTTTAGTAGGTCTATGTGAGACTGGTGTTGTGTTGCAAGTATTTTCCTTCTCCTCTTGACTGCCAGTTCCAGTTTTGGGTTGAGAGAGCTTTGCCTCCAGTTTGGCTGTAAAATTGCATCTCTCGCATGTATTAGTGTTGGGTGATAGGAGGAGAGGGTTGTCTGTGTACATGAGGCAGTTGTAACATTGTCTCAAAATGCCCAGATTCACCAGTTGGACTGAAGAGTACACCTGAAACTGCCCTTTGGACATGCCTGAATAGGTAAAGTGAGCTGTTTTACTGATTAGCTGGTAGGGACGAATAGAGAGCCTTGTCCTTCTGGACAGTATAGGGGGTCTAGTTCTAGGGTTAATTAGTGCTTACTATGAGTTTTGAGCAAGTGCTGGGCTGCTAAATGAATGGTTTGAGTGCTTAAGTTGAAAGTTTGTCTAGTTCCAAGGGAAAAATTGAAGAGCAGATTTCGTGAACCAGGAATAGTTTAACCCTAGCTAACCGGCACTGCCCTGCACCCAAAACCCCGCAAATGCAGTTTTTATAGCAGGGAAATGAAAGAGATGGTAGTTTATTGGCCATTTTGGTCTAATTTCTAACTTCTGGGCTGCAGCAAACAAGGCACACAAATTTCAGAAAGAAACAGATCAAATAAGCAGGCACAAAAAGCCTTTAACCAGAAATTCCCAGCTCAGAAGGGCAGAATCTAACCTCTCCTCCCACAAGAGTGCAGACTACAAACCTTCTTAATGTAAAATAACTGGCCTGAAGCCAAAGTGCTTAAACCAGAAATAATGTGCTTTTAGAATAACAGACACTGAGCCTTCAATCAGCAATTCCCAACCCTGAAAGATGTAAGCTACCTGTCCTGCCACAACAATGCAGTCCACAAATCTTATTAATGTAAAACAACTGGTTTGAAGCCCAAGTGCTTAATCCAAAAGGCTTAGAATAACAGTTACAGTTTAATCAGGTTACTACCAAGCAGTAATAACTGCAGCAGAATAATACAACTGAGTACTTTTAAGAAGAAGCAAAAGCAAAATAAAGTAATTGATTAAAGTGTATGAAGTCCATAATTTCTTCTCCTATGTCATTACTATCATTTTTCTTTCTTTTTTGTTATTCCCATAGTGTGCCTGTAAATCAATTTCACACATTTTTTCAAACATATTTAAGGTGGGGTGCACATTCAATAAAATTTATAGTAGATTATCAAATGAAAAACAGTTGATTATATGTATGAAAGGTATTTATGAAATGTATATTAATGGGTTTTTTAAAATAGTATAATAAGTATGAATTACTCATATAGAAAATTAATGGCTAGTATATATATTTATAAGGGACGTGTTGAATAGGGAGAATGTCACTTTAAAATTTAAATTGTATGATTTTGAAAAAGTCACATGATCCATCAAGTTTATTTAAATGGTTTCAAACTTCTTATACATTGTATCTGATGAAGTTTTAAAAGTCTTAAAATGAAGGTGGTTATACGCTTATTGGATTGTATTGAGATTTTGTTCAAGGATTAAACCTGTGTTTTAATGGTTTGGAACTGAACTGGTTCATTTCCAGGAACGTGCACTTTTAATTTTTGAATCTTGCATGTGCAAACACTTTGCCTTCGATTGCACAAATCAGTTTCCCAGTGATGTGCTATGTAAAGAGGTGACTGGCATTTATTACTATGTTTATTGTCCAGTTAGTCTTCATCCAATTAATATTCATGTAAAAACACAACCAAAGGTAATGGGCTTGTTAGTGACTGAACACATATTTACTCAGATTCGTTTGTGCCCTGCACCCATGCACTTGAAAAATGGATATGTCAGTAATAGTTCCTGAATGTAAGCTACACTACAAAAATAAATAGCACAACTGCATTTTTACATCAGCTAAAGCTTTATACTGACAATAGACATTGAGATTGTCTTATACACGTCTTAATTTGGACTTCAGTTCATCACAAATATGAATGCACATACATCCACAGTTGCAGCCATGCTGATTAGAAAATATGTGTGGGTCTGTGTGTGACTGTAAGTGTGTAATGTACACAATATATTTAGAAACAAGTGCATATGTCTCAGTTCTGCAACATACATTCCTGACAGCTTCTTGCATCTACTTTGAGAAGCTGTCTTTTAAAGTATGTCTGCACATTGGAACCAAAACAGAAAATCCAAAGTCCACATTTTGTACACCACTCTCATAACATGATATGTTACCTACATCGTATAATAATGATGCTATCATCTATAAAGACTGGCATGACAAAGAAAAAAGCATACTTTAGGGATGGGGCAAATATTAATGACTGTTCTGCAGATGGGAACAAAAAAGTTAGATGGAAATTAACTTACCACAACAGCTACATTGTGTGTTTGTCTGTATATATATGTAAGTGTGTGTCTGTGCATGGTCAGAAAATCATGAGCCTTAATCCTACTGTCAGCAATCAAGTGTTACGGTGATGATGTCATCCACTATAAAGCATCCAGCAACAGTTCCAAAGCCCTACTTGTGCTGTGGTACTTGCATTAAGTACTGTGTTCTCTAGGTTGTATAACTAATTAAGTTGGGGATCTAATCTTACTGCAGTCAACTGGTGTATGTGCATAGTCAGAAGAGCATGAGTCTATATTTTACTGTCAGTAAACCAGTCCCATAGAGGATAAAAGTTTTAACAGTTGTACATATATTCACAGCCATTTCATACAGGTCTCCCAACGTCTTCTCCTAAATATACAGTGATAATGTCATCTGATATAAAGTGTCCATTAGCAGTTTAAAATTCATACCTGTGCTGGGGTCCTTGTATTAAGTACTGTGTTCTCTAGCTTGTGTAACTGGTTAGGCAGGAGTTCTAATCTCACTGCAGTCAACTCGTGTGTCGGTGTAGTCATAAAAACACCACTCTGCAGCCTACTGTCAGTAATCAAGTTTCATGGAGAATAATAGTTTCTAGAGTCATACATACTTGCACAGCCATTTCATACACCCCCAACATCTTCTCCCAAACATAAACTGCTGATGTCATCAGCTATAAAGTATTGTCTGACATTATGAATGCCAGACTTGTGCTGTGGCACTTGCATTAAATAGTCCCTTCTGTAATTAGTTAGGTAGGGGTTCCAGTCTCACTGCAGCCAGTGTGTGTGTGTGTGTGTGTGTGTGTGTGTGTGTGTGTGTGTGTGTGTGTGTGTGTGTGTGTGTGTGTGTGTGTTTAGTTAGTTCACATTCTGGAAATCATTTTATAACAACATCTGAAAAACTCATACTACCATCCTCATTTTACCAGACATTGATGATATCATCAGCTATAAAGTAATGTCTAATATTATGGAAGCCAAACTTGTGCTGTAGTGCTTGCATTAAGCAGTATCTTCTGTGAATAGTTAGATAGGGGTTCTACGCTCACTGTAGTCAGTGTGTTTGTGTTCAGTTTCTTACATTCTTGAGATCATTGTAGAACAGCATGTGAGACTCTCCTACTACCATCTTCTTCTCACTAGACCCTGCTGATGTCATCAACAGTAAAGTGTTGTCAGATACTATAAAAGCTAGACTTGTGCTGTGGTGCATGGGTTAAATGCTGTGCTCTGTAGACAGGTAGGAGTTCTACTTTCACTACAGTCAATTGGTGTTTGTGTGGGTTCATTCTATAATCAGTATGGTGAACATTTTAGAATGGCATGTGAGTCCACAGCATTGTCAGACACTCCTCCAAGCATCTTCTTGTTAACATATACTGATAATCTCATCCTTTATAAACTGCACTCTGACACTATTTATGTCAAACTTGTGCAGTGGCACTAACATTAAGTACTGTGTTCTCCAACTTATGTAACTAGATAGGTAGGGAGTTCTAATCTGACAGCAGTCATCCTAAGTGTGTGTTCATTCAAATAATATTTTTGAGACAATTTTACATTGAGATGTGACGCCACATCTATGCCAGATACTCCTTATATCATCTTCTTCTCAGCATACAATAATGCTGTCATCCTCTATAAAGTGCACCGTGACAGTGTTAAAATTAGACATATGTTGTGGTGCTAGTCTTACTTTGTATGGAATCTAGCTTCTATACCTACACAGGTGCAATGTCCAAATCAGATCCATTCATCTACTGTGTATGTGTGGTTGGTAGTACATTACAGTCATTGTATGAACTTTTTAATCTCTTCATTTAACTACCACTTAGGTGAACCTTTAACATAGCCCTATGAATCCAACATCCTCTTTTTCCCTCTGGCCACAAAACATCCATCCTGCATGGGATGGGAGGATGTCCTCATCTCAAAAATGCATACACACACATCATGAAGCAGAGTCCTTCACTGAGCCTCTGCAAGTTATCTACAGACCACTGGCTGTGTGATTGCTAATTCTGTCATGGGGCAATGCACATGCCACATATAGGCAGAAGCACTATGTAATGTAATCAAACAAATATACACATACGTGCATAGACGTACTATATTCCATCATACAGCTATATTGATTTTAGTTTAAATGGTATAGTAATGGCTAAGATTTTATGTGATGTTGGCTGTTAGCCTAGTAATGCCCTATGACCATATGAACATGTCAATGTTGCTTTCATCTACATGTGCAATGTTGAAGTGTGGATGTATGGTAGCCTTGCAAGAAAGTATTACAAAATGTGATGTGAGGTAATGCATTGATGGCCACTGTTGCCATTTAATTACATGTTCCTTACATAGCAGCTGTCGTAATATGCCTCCTGAGAACTGTTGACATGGGATGATACTATGTATATTGCTGGCTGAATAAGACATGTCTTTTTTGTAGTGGAGCATATTGACATTCTCTGCAGTTCTCATTCAACCATCACAGTGACACTTGCATTATGGCACAGGTGTGCATGCAATACTTACCATCATTAAATGATCTGTGACATACATCAGTATGACATCATACTGATTACATGGGCACATAAGTATTGTTTCATCCATGTGTTGTAATGATGTTATAAGCACAAACATATCACAAGATTTGATTCAATTGCAACCCTGCAGAATTAATTGTATGTGCAATTGTGTTGCTGTTTTCAAGGATTATTGAGGTGGTCCCCTATCACCATTTGTATCAGTACCTTTTCTGCATGAGCCGCATCCAAATCATTTGTAGTGTGCCCCATGTATGTTATCAGGCCGCTCACACACAGATTTCCAAGCAGTGTTATCACCACTATGATGACTGATGTGTAGGAAGAGGGGAACCTTGGAAATCTACATCCAAGAAGCTAGGGCTGGTCAGACCCCACAGTTATGTAAGTATGCTTGGCAGTACTTTCAAAATATACATTCTGAATCTGTGCAAAACTGGTATGCATAATGGTTTGCTTATCTTTCAACAACTGCAGAAGAGAGGGCTCTCAATGTCCAGTCCCACACAGGGCACCTGGCCAGGATGAGGTGAGAGTGTATAAGTATGGAAACATCAAAGTAATAACTTAATGCATAATGTAATTTTATAATAAATTATTTACAGAGTTTGCAATCTTAACAGTCAGGTATAACATACCTGGGACATCTAATATGTTTAGTAATGTGTCACTGCCAACAAGAAATGATAAATCAAGTTAAAGCAAGTAAACATGCAGTACTGGGTATTATAGCTTGCAAACATCAGTTCATGTTGGGGTCAACCCAGATTAAGAGTCACTGTTCTGGTATATTCAATGTCTGAAATATGCTATAAGTTGCAATCAATTAATGGATAGGGTATATGGGTTATCTATTAAAAGTGTTACACAGCTATCCATGGTCTACATGCCAGACTTGAAGCAACATTAATCAGTAAATTTTAAAGGGTGATGGTGCTTTGATATGTAATGTTTTCAAATAAACAGTGTTCAGCATTCCTGTATTCACTGCATGTGTGTTCTAAGCTGACACCAGTTAATTGTTAAATGCAAATGAATAAAGACTGCCAAAATACTGTCTGAAATAACTGTAGTGCAATACCCAGTGAAGGTCCAAGTCTGTGTTCTGCCCAATTTGTCTGAAATAATGCTGTATAATTCACCCAGTCAAGAACCATATGGGTAAGGTAGCTGAAGTCCTGGGCAGCTGCCCATCTGTCTAAATGCCAGATTTTAAGGAACATTGACAATAAAGTTTAAAACATGATTGTGCTTTGATAACTAAGATTGTCAAATAACTGCATTTGTCCTGTATTCACTGCATGTTTTTCTAATCTGACACCAGTCAACTGTTAAATGTAAATGAATAAAGACTGCAGAAAAAACAAACTGTCTGAAATAAAAATAGTGCAATACACAATAAGGTTCAAGCCTGTGTGCTGGACATTTTTTCTGGAATAATGCTGTATATCCCATTTAGTTAAGGAACAAGGTGTATGGGTAAGGTAGTTGAAGTCCTGGGCAGCTATCCATGTGTATAAATGACAGATTTTAAGGAACATTATCAACAGAGTTTAAAACATGATTATGCACTGATATGTAATCTTTTCAAATAAGTGTGCATTATTCCTGTATTTACTGCAAATGTGTTCTAAACTGACATCAGTCAACTGTTAAATGAAATGCACATTTTCCTGTAGTCACAGCTTGTGGGTTCTAATCTCATGGCAGCCAACTAATACATGAACGGCTGTACTCACAACTGAAATTGTACATATGCAGTGAATACAGGAATGCTGAACACTTTTTATTTGAAAACATTACATATCAAAGCACCGTCACCCTTTAAAATGTATTGATTAATGTTGTTTCAAGTCTGGCATTTAGACCATGGATAATTGTGTTAGCACTTCTAATAGATAAATCATATACCCTGTACATTAATTGAGTCCAACCTACAGCATATTTAGTGTACAGAAACATACCACTAATCTGTCATGATTTTTCAGAATGTAATGACTAGTGTCCCATATATGTCTGGGACCTTGAGTAGTCGATACATTACATTACTTGGAATTCAATTTATTGGCAAATCCATTATCAGAATGCTTTGCTACTAATGTATGAGCATACTATGTACAAATGTTCCCTGTAGTAGTGCCTCCATACCACCATGTGTTAGAGCTTGGCCCACACTGTCCCATGCTAATAAGCTGAAAGCTATGTACATGCATCATCATTTTTTCAATAGTGGCACTTGATGCATTCACAACTGAAATTGTACATATATAGAAGTATGTAGTGGTAGTCTGTGTAGTAATATTACC